>NC_140919.1:11674599-11743221 GCF_045865225.1 Trachurus japonicus | reverse complement strand
ATGTCAGAGATATTATAACTCTAAAACTCAATTTTTTAAATATTTTTTTGCTGTGTCTGCTAAATAATGAAATAAATGCAGCGAGTCAATGCCTCGAAGCAGCTCATACAGTACAGTACATTGGAACAACGGATGTCCGGACGGTTTTGGGTCTAATAAAAATGAAACGTGTGCCAGAGGAAATGTCGTCGTATTTTCCAATAAAGGAAATGTAATAAAGGCCACGTACAGCGCACTGTTTAACTGGCCCCATCTGTGATGAGGGAGCAAGTTGGTCCCTAATAAAAAGTCATCGAAGGCCACAAAGACTGAGGCAAAATAACAGCCAGACTGCAGTTTATTAGGAACACCTGGCAGCCCAGCAGTAAATCCCCCCTGCATGAAGGTCAGTAATGTTCAGGACAGTTTGTGGCGCTTTTTATATTGTGTTACACTGTGAGGTGTTTTTTTTATTTTTTTTGTCTACACTGTTTATATCAATGACGATTAATTACATAATTCAAAACACCCTCAATTTTCACCCCACTACAATAGAAACGTTGTATAATTCAGCAATAATATAAGTGATGTGATGGACATTGTCATAAATTAAGTTGGCTTTGTTATAATCACACATAGTTATTGCAAAAAATGACTCACAAAGAGCAGCAAGCTGACCGTTCACCATCACTGTTATAACAGTAATGAGTGACCAGCTGATCCTGCTGCTGTGTGGGCAGAGAACTGGTCTAATTAGCACCGCCATGTAAACAGCAGTTTGTCACACTCTGTGTATTAACTAAATAAATAAATAAATAAATAAAAAGTCAGTCTTTCACATTGTACTTTGTTTTCCAAAACTGCTGCAGCGTGATGTGGTCCAGAGCAGCGGCTGTCAATCTGAACAATGTGACACATTCTCACTGTCAGTATAAAAAAAAAACACTGCAACACAGCTGTGCATTTACACAGTGAGATAATGGTGTTTCATCATGACGGAAATGTTCATGCATTGTGTTTATTCTTTTGTATATGTTCTATTTTCAGTTCTCTATTTTTTTATTTCTACTTTATTGTTTTACTATAACACCATCTCATTTCACAGTAATGTTTTTCATATGTTTTTATGGTGATTTTATGTCTTTTTCACATGAAGGTCTGTTTATTAGGCTACTACTATTATAAACATCCCAGCTTTATGAACATGCTGCCCCTGGGCCTCCTGATCAGCAGTTTTACACTGATGATATTCAGCTGTATCTGTCTTTTAAACCTGACAAATTAGAAAAAAATCAACGTTTTACATGAGTGCTTATCAGCTAGGCCTGTCACAATTATTACATCATCGCCTGATCGCAATTATTTTGCATAATTGTTAAAACAGTTTCCACTCATCTGTATAAAAACAGCTGGATGAAACTAACAGAAATGTCATATTTCCATCACTACTTATTTGAGGTTTGACTGGTCCTCTTTTAATGACATCATCATGTTGCGCCCACTGCTTCTTCTATGCTTTAATGACACAGGAGTGGAGCCACAAGCTGTACAATTTATCTCGAGTAGCTGAACTTCTAATATCCAATGAGCATCTATTGACATTAGCGTCATGAATTTTAGTCCTTGGGCCAGACCAGATATCGGTATCACTTAAGTGGGCAAAACCTTACCTATACTAAATTGTTTTTAGGGTCAATATAAGTAAATTAAAATATGATAGCCTTTTCATAAGGGCAGCTTTTTAAATTTTTTCCGCATTTTGTTATTTTCCCATATAGGCAGATTGTCATTAATTCTAAAAAGAACACAGATTATGCCAATAAAACATTAAAAGTCCTTTAACACTCTTTTTGGACATCACACATCATGTCACAGGGGACCCCAACAATGGTCAAGTGAAACCAGTACCTTTGTAAACACACCCACACAGGTACTCTGGTGATCACTCCCACAGAGGTTAAATACCTGGGTCTTACTCCACTGTCTTTGTCTAGCTAGTGCGGACTAGCGAGACTTGTTGCGTATAACTGATGAAGCCCCTTGGATAAGAGGCGAAACGTCTTCCCAGATAAATATAAGACCAGTTGCCTACGATTCAGTTTGCCCAGAAAAGAACGATGAACCTGGATGAATGAGAATATCCATAGACATCACACATAGTTTTTTCATGGTCCTTCGAGCCGGAGCGAACACTCATGCTGGAAAATGGACCCATGACCTGTTCAGCAACATGATGGGAGAGAGCAAGGAGAAAGGCCACAGTGGGAGAGAATGCCTCCAAGATATCTACAGACTTAACTTTATGGCAGGCCTCCAAAACAACCACAGGCCAGAGCAGCACCTGTATCACAGCCTCCTGAATCTGAGGCTGGAGTGGCACAACTATAATGGTTGGTATGGTTCCAGTCTTGATGGACAGAGTTGAGCAGTATGAGCAGGGTTACTTGGAGGGAGATACAGAAGAGGAATGTAATATAGAGCCCCAACAGACACCATATGCATCTAACGACCCCTACTGCCCCCCCCAATGTGAGAAAGCCCAGTCTGAACCTAACCTATCTGAATCAGCACCTGTACCTGCTCCGAACCCCAGAAAGTTTTCCCTGTCTTCCAAACCATTTGCTTATCACCCAAGCAGTGTTGTCCCATATCAATTCCATTACATGCCCCCTCAGCCTGCACAGCAACCTCAAGCTCAAGGTGCTGTGTCTCAGCCAGCTCCACTTTCATATGCCCCACCCTTTACTGGAGCTTTCCCCCTGCTAATCCGAGCTTCTCTTTACCTGTGGCTCCTGTGCATCAAACTATGGGCTCCAGGTTTTCAACATGAGTAGAGGGATCTTCATTCCCATATTTCAGCCATGATGACCCTCATGGGTACTGCTGAAGATGGCTCTGACTTACTTTTTGCCAACAGAGGAACCTGAACTGTAAAAATTTCATATCCTATTAGATCAGTTACAGCTCCTCTCTGCCCGCCATATTGCCCTTTCCTATGCACATGATCCACAACCATTCACTAGCAGCCTAGCGCATTAGCAGCCTTAGAGTGACAGTATGGTCAACCACACCAGCTGGCCATGAGAGAGATGCAGACCATTTTAAATCTTCCTAGAGTAATTTCTGGAGATGATGCAGGCTTTCAGAATTTTGCAGTCAGAGTGAGATCATTGGTGGGAATGTTACAATCACTATGATCAAGAGAACGCATCGTCTCAGCATTCTGTGTACCTGTGATCTCCCAAATTCATTGTTCTTTGCATTCTTGGTATTGAGAATTTAACGTTGTTAAAGTGAGACTCTCTAACAAGGACAAAACCTTTGATACCTATGCCATCTTAGATGATGGATCTGAGTGCACAATGTTGTTACCTGGAACAGCAGAATATCTGTGCTTGGAGGGAGAGCCTGAGCAACTTGAGCTTCGTACAGTGAGGCAACAGACCGAGAAACTTGAAGGAAGGACCTTAGATTATCCGCTGCCTCAAGCTTAATTGACAGGGCTTTCACATCCACCACCTTTTGTTCACATTTTGTTGATCTGCGTTCATCATTATTCAGTTACCAAAATAAAGAACTGATCCAATGTTTTAATGTACACAGTACACCACATGGTTGTTCTGTGAGCTGGCACCACCACCACCACCCCACCCAGCATAGTTTTTTCATTGTCAGTAAAGGTATCTATCTATCTATCTATCTATCTATCTATCTATCTATCTATCTATCTATCTATCTATCTATCTATCTATCTATCTATCTATCTATCTATCTATCTATCTATCTATCTATCCATCCATCCATCCATCCATCCATCCATCCATCCATCCATCCATCCATCCATCCATCCATCCATCCATCCATCCATCCATCCATCCATCCATCCATCCATCCATCCATCCATCCATCCATCCATCCATCCATCTAATTGGAATAAGGTATTGGGAAGAAATAAAATTTGTCAAAAAGTATCCTTAATTAGAAGATACATTGCAATGATTTAGACCTGACCATCGGATAATTGAAGCTTATTTACACCTATATTACTGTAGATAAATTACTTGAAACACTACTTAACGGTTTATTACAAGTCTCTATGGCTGGCCAATAGTTCAAACACACCCAAAGGAGAGGATATGATGAAAGAAAGATGAGTTCCAGGGAAAGCACTTTTTTCGTTTTTGAACAGCAACAGTCTATTACTTTAAGAGGTGATAAATACTATAAAGCTGCCAGTCAGCAAGGTCTATCATATCAAAACTTAATCTAGGGGTGTGTAGGAATAAAAAAATCACAACTAGAATTTGCCCTCCCAAGTGATACCGATATGTGAAATTTTGGGTCTTGGCCCAAGGACTATTTAGTTGCAGAACAGAAATACATGTTTCAGTGTTCAATTCCAATAAATGTATCTTCTTCTTATTCTTCTTCATAAGGTGTATGTGTATTATTAAACTATGTTTAGGCTTGTACTAGAATAGTGGCATAAAATTATCTGAAAAATACAATAAAATCGTTCATCGCAATTATTTGTATGCCAATTAATTGTCACTAAAATGTCCTGATTGTGGCAGGACTAATCTGCACTTTGTTTTCTGTTGCCTTGTTATCTTCTTGTTATTCAATGTGAAGCACTTTGTGTCTGTATGTGCTGTGACAGGTGCTATAGAAAGAATTACTTATCATGCTGCAAATTTACTATTATTATCGCTAGTGTTTCTGTGTCGCAGAGAGCAAACTCACAGAAACAGGGAAATCAGTTTATTTGTCTAATTCAGCATCATATCAGCTTAAGATCAATTCTGGAGTGTATGGAATGGTACCTCATAACTTTAACTTTACTTTCATTGAAACAATATCTTTGGATAAATCTTCTAAAGGCCAGTATGGACAAAATAAACGATGACAGAATGAAACCAATAGCCTGTTTAAAGAACATCAATGGGCATGAATGTCTTGAAGAGTACTTGAAAAATATAAATTCATTTTACAAAATCATATCCCAATAAAAAATCCTAGGGACCTGTATAAATCAAAAATAAGATGAAAATAAGCAGTAAAAACCTGTATTTAAACCTTAATTAGGTTTTTCATGACTTAAGTGTGACTCGATGACTTAAGTCCTCTGACATTGGATTTAAAAGGCCTAGGAAATGATTTATCTGTAATTGTTGGTTTTTACCAAACTATAATTCGACATCTCATCAGCACAATGAATTAAAAAAGGATTACAATTCAAAATCCTCTTAAAACCACAAAGATCAGCCGGAACACGTGCCCTTGTTCAATATTCAAATCATCAAAGTCAATCTAACACGGGGGCGACGGGGGCGACGGGGGCACTTTGTGCTGCAGAAGCATCATTCCTTCCTCCTGCCTCGTGGATCCCTGGTGTCAGGGACAGTGGCATTGCTTAGTGAAAATGCCCTGACGCTGCATTTTCTCTCCGTGCTGCAGAGCAGAGGGTGTTTTCTTTTTTTCTTTTTTTTTTTTCCCTCCCCCCGTTCCTCGAAACAAGGAGGCGTACGCCGTTCATCATATCCCACCACAGCTGAGGGACGTCGTGGACCGCTGGGGCCTCAGCAGCAAGTCGGCGCCATGCGCACAGAGGAAATAAACTTTCACTAGCAGCAGATGGTGATTTCAGTGGCCCAGTCAGACTCCCAGATCATAAACAGCACTCTGATGTCTCACTTTATCTTTCTGCGGCGCTTCGGAGAGTCACTAAAAAAAAGGCTCGTGTGACTCAACTCTGCAAACAAGACTTAAAAAAACACACCACGGAAATCAAATCTGACCATAATTATCAATTAAGCATATGTGCATGTTTGTATTTTGCTTTTCCATTCATGCCTTCTTTTATAGGTTTCTGGTGGATGCATGGGTTCAGAGGCTACAATCAGAATTGAGTTAATATGTGTGAAGCGTGTGTCTCCTTTTAATTGTTTTTGCACCAACAGAGACTTCACAGTGCAATAAAGGCATTTTATTTCTTTTTGTATCATGATAATCTAGTGATAATTACACTTGGGCACCATCTAAAATGTAATATCTGAATAAAGCCCAGCCCAAATATGGCAATATAAGATAAAACCAATGTAATTTGCACTTTTTTCTTCTATATTCATATCATTGTGTTTCATGTGTCTGATAGAAGTGGAGCTTCTGCCTGAATGGAAACCACTACAGCGTGCACTGAGAGCTGTTTGGCAATATGGAAGCATATGCAGTTTGAGCCGAATGCGCTGATACATGCAACATTACTGCTACGGTCCTTTTTACTGGACACAGAGGAGACGAATGCGGCGCGCTGAGTTAATGTTGTGTGGCGTGATGGAGCAGGACGGAGGCTGTGGGGAGGTTCGCACTTTGTGTATGTGTGTGTGTGTGTGTGTGTGTGTGTGTGTGTGTGCGCGTATGTGTGTGTGTGACACGGTGGAACAGCGGGGTGTTTGACCATCTGACCCTCCACAGGTCTGTCCTGCCTCACCGTCCATCTGCTCAGCCCTGCTGTCCTGAGGAGGCGGGGGAAACAGAGGCCATCTCCCCCACACGAAGCCCGCTGTTTACCCACAATTCATTCTGACATAACAAACTCCAGGTGCGGGTACGACCTCTTTCATCGAAAGGCGACAAAAACATGCTGCACCTTGTTAGGGACTTGTGCTTTTTGCCCCGTTGGCATCATTAGCAGATCTCGTAACCCTGCAGTTACTGTACTGTATGGTTCTAGTCAGGAAAATACAGAGGATCTCAAACGCCTCAATTAATACAGTACCTACCGCACAAAAGCTTCAATACACAACTTTAACCCTCCACCGTCCATGATCAGATGGTTTCAAAGCACCATTACAAAAAAGTAGCTCACCTGGAGCTGCTGTCAACTTCACAGGAAAGTGCAAGATTTGAAACTCTCTCCCAGTTTTCGTTTGACATTGACGACCATGTAAAACCAGAGATGAGAGTGTTTATTTTTATATATGAGAGTGTATTTGTTTATAGTACAAAAATATTTATAGCGTCCGTCAGACATTACGATCGCGCACCCCACCGGCCGCCAAAGCTTCGATTAAAATCGATTTTATGTCCGCGAAGCTTCGATTATCAAAATATGATAATCGGGTCAGCCCTAGTGTTCAGTATGTTTACAGGTAGAATAAACAACATCCAGATTTACTCTGACTGCTACGAAGACGTTGTGGTTCTGAGTTGATATTCCTTTGTTGATAAAAACAAACGGGAGCTTCAGACGACCTGTAAACACAGTAAGCCGTCAACTTGACTCTCACGTGAGACTTAGCAAGCTCATGCGAGACTTTGTATTACAGCTCTGTTTCCAAACATGTCGGCTTCTATGTTTAAAGTCATCTGATGCTGACTGTGGACAAAATTGCAGTTTTGAGGGATGTAAACAGTCTAAACAGGTAAGATCGGACAAAATACTACAACACAGGACCATTTAAAAAGAAAATATTTTAGACCTAAAATATTAGGAAACATAGCCCCAGGTTGAATTTGATTGGAATTGTCCTTTAATAAAGTAGGTTAAAGTGAAAAAATAATAGTCAGCTCATATAGGTGAAGTTGAAAATGGGTTTGGTGAATATTTTCCTACGTGGTATCTAAAGATAAAATCAAAAGTATTCAATCCAAAACAGGGTTAAAGCTGGGGTCTGTAGTCCTGTTCAGAAGCACTTTTCGTTATACTGGGGGAAATGGCCCGTCTAATTTCAGAGGAATCAGTACATTATGTCATCAGGAAAAGGAACGGAAAAAAACAGAGGTCTGTGACAGCCGCAGGACTGAGAAAACTCCGCCCAATCCGTGCTCTTCAGACCGAAGGGCACGGATTGGTCGAAGTTTGCTCGGAGAGTAAAGAACCAATCAGATGCCTCCGTGTCTCGTTCTGCACCCGTCCCCCTCCTACGCGCGCGTGCACAGTCTTCACGTCTCGCTGTTGTTGCCCGGCTGGAAAAAGTCAGCACTGCTCTGCAGAAGAACGGATTTCATGCTCATTTCTGAGCAACGGCTGAGAAAATGCAGCCCAAATCACCACTTCCACGGTTACTTGTAACGACTCGCCCCGAGAAAAAGGCAAGGAAGAGAAAGCCGGAGGAAGAAAAGACTGCTGACAAAACGGCTCGGGATCAGTCTATGCTCTGGATGCAGCAAGAGGCTAAACCAGAGTACATCGGTGTAGCTTCAGGTCGGTGGAAACAACGGAGGGATCTGGGCCTGAAAAGTGATGCCGAGGTTGCTGTCTTTCTGCTGGACAGGTAATTATTTGTTTTGCTTCGGGGAGGATTTCTTATTTTCATGAAATATGTAGGCTAACTTTTGCTAACGTAGCTATTGTAGCTTGTATTAGCCAAATGCTAATATTAGCTTCTCTATGGGTTTAAAACTGATCGGTGACGCTAGTATTGAATAGATTCTACCATAGTCGTCAGTGTCTGCATTATTATTGTGATAAAAGACGCACATATGTTGGCTTTTACGTTTTACAACTGTTGCGTATTTATGTTTTCATAGTCATGACATGAGAAGGATCGATCAACCTCGACGCAGTCTGAACACGGATTGATTAGCCCCCGCTAGCTTCAACTACTGTTTCCAAGTCTCTGTCCACGGTGAGTTCAACTTGCTGCTGCTGCTGCTGCTGCTGCTGCTATGAATGTGAATTTGACCAACGTTGTCTTTGGTGTGGTGTAAAAATCTGTCTTTCATATCTAGCCCTTTCTGTTTTATGTGGCTCAAAGTGCTATTTGAGGTACTTCAGAAAAGTATTATTGCACATATAGTATATATACATTATATGAAGTGATATCTGCCGTATCATTATACAGACATTGAGTAAATGTTAGTGATTATCTTTTGAGAAATATGATGGCCTGAGGATAAAACCTGTCCTTCACCTTAGGAGGTCCAACACTCCACACAGAGTTGTTAACATCAACTACAACAACCACCAACACTAAAATAAAACACAGCTACCTTAGGTTGTACCTCTAACTTTGTGTGGTGTTGGTGGAGTAATTGATCATGTTACAAGCTTGTCTATGGACTATACTCTGTTAGCTGCTGTGCAGAGAGGATAGGGGAAAGCTGAGGATCTTCTCAACAGTTTATATAAACCTTTATGCCTTTTTGTTCTGTCAAAACATCTTCCTTTCAACTGCCAAACCCAAGATTTCTATTTCTACATATAAGCAGTTCTGTGTTTTGTGCTCTATGAATGAAGGGTAAATGTATGTTGATGCTGCACTGACAGTATTCTCTAATTTTGCAATCTTCACAGAGATGATGACTTCTCAGTAGCTGGGGTTCAGGAATCAGACATTAGCTGCCCAGAGGAGACAGCTCTTCAGCAATTGGATGCAAGGTATGTTACTGTGACGACCATCCCTGCTGCCTTGCTCTCTCTCTCCTCACAGTAGCAGGGTGGTCAGTGGCCAAAGCTGCACCTGGGCTCTGGGGAGGCTGTGGTCTACAACCCCCTCCTGGAGTCAGCTGCTCTCCCTCTCTCCTGCCTGCAACACCTCCTGCTCTTTGGTTCATGTTTTGGTTCTGTTTTTACACTCTATAACACCCCACACACACATACTCTTCCATCCATACACCCACTTACATTACTGATATTACAGACCACACATGCCATGCTTAGTTTGTTCTTTTTCAATCCTTTTTAATCAGGAAAAAAAATATATTATTGGCATTTTTGAAGAGGACACTTTTGTCCCTAAATGATAAGAACGTATGTTTTTCATAAGGGTGTAGGTTATAGGTTGTATCACAGCCACCACACTAGACAGGAGTTACCTCCTGCTCCTTATGATGTTGCTCCTTTCAGACGTTGTTCAACTGGGGCAGAGCTTTATGCTTCAGACCTTGACGCATACAGCTCCACCCGAGTAAACTGTAAGCTAATATGAATGTATCACACAAAGCTTATTATCTTTTCTCTTATTACAGATACGGCAAGGTGTACAATAAAAAATTGAAGAAGTGGAGCCTTTCCACAGAAAAGGTGGAGAAGGACTACAGTTACATTGCAGATCAACAGAGCTGACAAAACACTCCTCACACTCAGCCTTACCTGTCTGCCTTCCCTGGAAACACCTTTTCCATGTAAACACCTTCTCCAATGTGTAGATATACTCATGTTGAAAATGTACAGATACTTATGTAACAATAAAGGGTTATACCAACTTTGTTGTAATTTTTCTGTAATCACTTATTTTTGTTGTGGTGGTGAGAAAATGTATAGCTTCTTTTGCAGAAATACTAAAATGAAAGGCATTCATCACTTTCAAATTTTTATTAAAAACAATATAAATAACAAAAGACAAAATTTAAATATAAGTCAAAAATATAAATAAGAATAATAAAATAACTTTGGAATGTACAGACTGTAAACTTCAGTGCAAATTTGACAGGAATCTAATGTAGAACACAGTATAAACGGCAGGGCTCTAGTAAATCTTACAGTGTGTTTACACTCTACAAGGGACAAAACCTTTATACTGTCCATGAGGATCTGGGTAGCGGTCTCTTTATTTTCCAGACACAGGAACTAGGTAGACGTGAAGCTGAGGGCCTGGTGGAGGAGCATCTCCTGATGCTGACATCTGCAGGTATCAAACAGGAGGTTTGGGTTGATGAGATTCTTCCAAGCTCAAGTCGTTCATTTCTAGCCTGTAAAGAGAATAGTTCATCAAGGAGATTAGACTTTCTCATCATGTTGTCCTTTATTATTACTAATATTACTGGAATTTCATTTATTATTTTTTGTATGTTTATATTTTTCCTTTTACAGTTTATGAATGACAATGAACTCTCTAACAGAAATGTTGTGTTCACAGTAAATGGCATGTCATTGTTTACAGTTGTTTACAGTTCTTGATTATGTTGAGATCAAGAGAAAAAAAAAGGCTCAGACTGTAGCTCGGTCTGAGCCAGTGCTGTCATCCTGTAAACTCTAACAATCAAACAACAAAGATATCATTATCCTATTAGCATATCTGCCTAACTAATTTATGTAGCCAAATTGAGATATTGGCCTAAATTTACTTTCCTAACACTTCTGCATCACCCTGCATAATTTTCAATGAAAAACTGAGTTAGGCAGATATGCTATGTGACTATTAAAAACACTAAATACACGTTTGTCAGTGAAAAACACATCACAATCAGGCTAACTGTTACAATGTAATTTAGCTGATGGGTCTGAATCCAGCCGGATCCTCGGGAAGATTCAGCAGATTCAGACCTTCAGACCCGACCTGCCCCTGGGTCTGCACAGACTGATGTGCTATAAAACAAACAAAAATAATAATGATAATAATAATATAGTTTACTTACAGGTACGGTAAGTGAGACATGACTGTTTGTTGTCGTCCAAAACTACTCCTAGCTCGTTAGCTCGTAGCTCGTAGCCCTTAGCTCGTCGCTGTCCTCTCCTCCGTGCTGCTTCTGTGCGCGTGCTAGTGTGTGGGGGCGTGGCTTGGACGGACTCACTGACGGGAGGGGGAGCAGGGGGGATGAACTTTAGGAGGTGCTTTTTTCAAATCTTGCTTGCTCTCTTGCTAGTTTTCCAGAATTACAGACCCTAGCTTTAACAGGAAAATATGTTGTATTTACTATTTAAAGGTAGCTAATGTTTAATTTAGTCTCGTCTCCTGATGACTGACATTGGTCCAACAGGTTGAAGTTTAGACTCATCCATTGTAAATAAGTTCCTCAGATCAACGTGGGTTCATGTTCTCTCACTCAGAGAAAACTGAATGAGCGGTGTGTAACTGAAAGCAACCGCATTACGAGAATAAAAGATGTTTTATCACGAGTACAAAGTGCTTGAGAGTGGGTGTAAAGCAGAGAGGCCTACACTAGTAACACTACTGGTCCAAAGTTTCTCACAACACCCCCACTTTTCTACTTCATATTTAAATATCAGCAGCTCGGGTGCAGTGAATGAACTCAGAAAACAAAGGTCAACACAGTAAACTGCCCAAAGGAAGAAAAAAAAATGTTTACATCAAAAATTGAAGATCATGTAAATTTCATAGAAATTCTTTCCAGGGGATTTAAAACACCGATTCATTCCCATCATGCCTGCAGCAATGGACACACTCTGTAGAATAAGTCAGAATTTCACATTCCTCAATGTTTTTTTTTCTATGCTACAATTTCAGAAACACTGAGACTCTGAAAACTGCAATATCAATGCACAATAAACAAAATGGCAGCGCAGAAGAAGCATACTATAGACTAGAAGTGCTTTGTCAGCGTTCCCATCAGAGGCTGCTTGTGTAAATCAGACTCATGGTTAAGTTACATGGGTTTTAGAGGCCAGGCTGCGTTTTACCACTCTATTGTTGCTGTGTGGCTGAGGTCAGTGGGGATGAGCCATCTCAACACTGATTGATTGCAAATGAGAACCGTTCAGACTGAGGCTGCAGCTGTCCACAGAATGAGAGGAGGTGTGTGATGTGATGGTGGTGGTGGAAAAAATCAATGAACGAAGCTGAAATTTGTCTACAAAACTGCTGTGGCCCCCAGAACAGACAGATGCCAAGAACATCAACACAAAACCTGTGAGTCTTAGTATCAGCATGTAAATGATCCTACTAGAGGTTTGTATGGAGCTGGATGAGTGATGAGTAGTTTTTTCCTCTGGCAAAGTTGCAGTTTAGCTCAAATTAATAGACAGTAGCTGGGTTTACTATTCCCATTACAATCAGTCCAAACCGAATGAAAATGCTCCATATAAACAATCAGTCAAATCAGAATACACAGGCCCAGAGAGGTGGAATGAACCTTTTCTTAAACCGAAAGAAATGAAAATTATATCATCTTCACTTGTAAATGCTTGAAAGTGTTAAAACAACGACAACTACTGTTCTGATCAGACCGCAGATCTCCATCTTCGATCAGTCGCGGGATATTTCGATTCATAGCTAGAGTTCTGGTCAGACTCAGCCAAATAAAAAAAAGACAATAGGCAGGCATGTAAAACCCTGATTGGATTAGATCATAGGCTATCACATGTAAACAGTTAGACTCATTCAGAATGGATTCAATCAGAAAGAGGAAAAAGTGTCCCTGTAAACCCTACTGTTTACTGTACATGGATGGACACAAATAATCTGAATAAAATGGGAATAAATGCCGATCCAGACACGTCGATTGGAAAATTTTAATTCAAACAGGCTGATTCAGAAAGAAATGTCCTTCTGTGAAATTGGTGATTTATGCCGGGCTGTTTTCAGATCAAGATCCATGTAAAGGGTTAATCTGATCAAAGTAGTCCTACTGCACAAAATGAACTGTTGCTGTTATGTGAGGGTCCTGCTGTAGCCGACCCCCTCACATAGATCACAAGAGAAGTTGGCCTACAAACTGCTGTGCAGCTGCAGCTTCATTAAAGAGAAAACCAGAAACAAAAGTAATGCAGCACATGATATAGAGAAGGCAACAGGTCAGCAAAACTTCACTGTGCATGTTTATTCTGATTAACTGCTTGATGCATGTTAATCAGATCACTTTATTTCACGTCCATATGAACAGTGGAGTTGGAATTTCCATCAGAATGATTATAATCAGATTGCAGATGTAAATGTGACATTAAAAAATGTATAAAACAGATAGCAATAGAGATGAGACCAACATAAGATGGGAATGGACCAATAATAAGGCAAACTTTGACACACAGATCATCACCCAACTCAACAGTCTGAGTTGTCATAATAACCCTACAGTAGCCTAGCTACCAGACCACAGCAGTAAACACATCACGACAAACTAAAGCTGCTAATTAGGCAACCACAGAGAAAGAGAGAGGCGAAACAGACAGCAACTATCACAACAACCATACAAGCAATGACCAAGTCAGCAGTGGCCCAAAAAAAAAAAAAAAAAAAAAGTAGCCTATACTCACTCACCCATGAAGATTTCAGAAACAGAGTGTCGTCCGCCATTGTTGTCCTTTCTGGTGTGGTATCCCGTGGTGACAAAAGTTGTTCGTATCTCCACTTAATATTGACGACGACTGTAAACTTTACAGTCTTCTAGTGTAAAGTATCAAACCAGGCAGCGTTGAAAGATCTCAAGCGTCATTTTTCCTAATTAGCCAATGAGGTGTTCAGCTCATGTCAGGGTAATTATTCCAAAAGTTTGGGCGCTGAGTTCTATTTCGTCCCTCCTGACAGCCAGAGGCAGTGCTTTAAGCACTGGATAACTCCGCCCGCGCTAGCGCATGTCGAGTACGAATAACAACAATGTCACCTGTGACCCCTGCATGACCCCTGGGAGGCTATACGTAAGTATAACATGGCCATTTAATTGGCCTGGTACAGTTATTACTGGCGTGCTGCTGGCTTTGTGCAGCCTCGTGCCTTCGTGGCGGGAGTAACGGGCTGACGCTCGTCCTCCCAGAGGCTGTAGCCAGCGATTTGCACGTTGTATGTTCTTTACCTGCTCTGTTAAGGTGGCTGGCTGGGTGGTGGCGTTTCCGCCCCTCACCTTCCAGCATTGCACACAGCTGCTGAGGGCTGTGTTACTAGCAGGTTGGTGCTGCTTTGAATGCTAATAACTGTTCTTTTTTGTGTTTCTCTGTTAGTGTTCAAAGTATTATTGAAGGATTCAACTGTGTTATTGAGGTAGGGTTCCAGTCCCTCTTCTAGCTCAGTTGTGTTAAAACTGCTTACCTTGTTGGTGAAGGTTGCGTTCCTGCCCCCTCTCCCAACTTGGCTTTGTGTTTCAGGGTGTTGGCGTTGCCGTCCCGGCGACGTCACACCTTGTCTCTTTTTTGTGTTTTTTGCCACCTGGTTCCGGATGGCGCATGCCTGTGGCAGTTGTATGGCATCCCTGGAGCCTGCCTCACGGGACGTGGGTGGTGTCCCCGCAGGAAAACGGCGCAGGAAGACGGACGACCAGCTCTCCTCAAAAGTTGACTGTCTGGCGGCTGATATGGAGGAGATGAAGGCGCTTCTCCTTGGCCTGCAGCCTGCTGGTAGGATGCCACATGCTGCTGCTACGGCTACTCGGGGTCACCGCTGCCAGTGGACGATGCCATCTCCATTGCAGCTTCGTCCAGCCAGTTTAATGATTCCGAGCAGGTTGAGTTGACGACTCCAACGGTAGTGGGCTCCTCGCATTCTTCGGCCTCGGATTCCCGGTGGGGCTCTGAGGATTCATCCATGGGGGCAATCATCCGGGCTGCCCTGGCACGCCTGATGATGCGCCTAGCGAGGGTAGGGCTTCCAGTGCTTTCTATAGGCGCAACCCCCCACCGGCGAAGACTGTGGTACCACACTCTCCTGATTTTTTGAAGGAGCTGCACTCTTGCTGGGCAGACACGTCGGCCTTCACCAGGCTGGGGTCGGATGAGCGGGCCTTGGCTGCCATGGAGGGTGCTGAGGCAGTTGGCCTTCTCCACATGCCAGCGGTGGAGCCTGCGATTGCGGCCTTGATCGTGTCTCCGGATGAGGCAATGAAGTCTGACCCCCGGTGCCCTTCTGCCCAGTGTAAGGTCACTGATGATTATGTCTGCAGGGCTTACAGCAGCGCGTATCGGCCGCCTGGGAAACACCCTGTCCCACTTCCTCTTGGCCCTCTCGACTTCTCTGCAGGATGCCCAGGTGGACGACTCCGTCCGCGAAATCTGCGACGCCTCCCTGCAGACCTTTCCCTGCCAGTCGAGAGAATTGGGTCGGCTCATGTCCACTCCCCCCCTGACGGAGGCGACTCGCAGGGTCCTTCACGGGGTGCTGGCGGTGCCTGGTGAGCTGTTTGGCTCCGCAGCCCTGGAGGCCTTGGACCGCACAGTTGAGGCGGATGAGACCAGGAGGCGACTGGCAGGTCTCCACAAGAGGACGCCTACCTCCAGCAGGCCGAGGGCTTTTCCATCTGCCCCTCCACGTCCTCCACAGATGCCTCCCCAGGCTGGTCAGCGGGACACCAGGAAGCCGACAGGCGACTTTCGTGCCTCCGTGCGCCGCTCACCGCGTCAGCAGCAGGCCTCTAAGCCCGACCGCCGTTCCTCCGGTTCCTTCAGGGCCCGGGGGCAGCGGCGCTAGGGCCACGGGGTCGGTCGTCAGACGCTTTTCCCAGCAGCAGCTCAGTCACTGGGCTGCCTGCTGTCCGGACCCCTGGGTTGTCTCAACCTTGACCCAGGGCTACGAACTGCAATTCCGACGCCGGCCCCCTTCCTTTGGCCGGGTGAAAGTTACATCTATCGATGACCCGGCCAAGGCCCAAGCCTTAGCCCAGGAGCTGTCCACCCTCCTGGACAAGGGTGCCATCCTACCGGTGGACCCCCTCCTTCATCCCGGGGGGTTTTACTCGACGTACTTCCTGGTCGGCAAGAAGGACGGCGGACTGCGACCCATCCTGGACCTGCGTGGCCTGAACAGGTATTTGAAAGTTCTGCCGTTCCACATGCTGACTACAGCAGTTGTTCAGCGTGTGGTCTGCCCCGGCGAGTGGTTCACAACCATAGATTTGAAGGATGCATACTTTCATGTCCCGATCGCGGCTCATCATCAGCCCTTTCTCAGGTTTGCCTTTCAGGGCCACCATTATCAATTCAGGGTCCTCCCCTTTGGGCTCTCCCTGTCCCCCAGGGTGTTTACCTGCTGTGTTGCAGCGGCCTTGGCGCCTCTGCAGGCAGGGGGCATGAAGGTCCTGCCTTATCTGGACGACTGGTTGGTGTGCGCGCCATCCCGGGCCCAGGTGATTCCGGATACCAACCGTCTAATGTTGCATGTGTCTCGACTGGGCCTCAAGGTCAACGTTGCAAAGAGTTGTCTGGTTCCCACTCAGCGGGCTGCCTATTTGGGTCTGGTTCTGGACTCCGTCGCCATGAAGGCCTACCTGTCGGAGAGACGCGTGGACGACATCCTCCGACTCCTTCCTTTCTTCAAGAGGGGCAGGCGGCTGCCTTTCGTTCAGTTCCTGCAGCTCCTGGGCAAACTGACGGCCGCATCGACTGCTATACCTTCCGGCCTGCTGCTGCTGCGTCCGCTTCAGATGTGGCTGAACAGCTTCCATCTGGACCCGAGGTCTCACAAGCACAAGCTGCTCAGGGTGTCTCGGGTGTGTGTCCACGCCCTGGCGCCATGGCAGGACAGGGCGTTCCTACTGGGGGGCGCTCCTCTGGGGGTCCTTCCTTCCTTCCGAGAGACGGTTACAACAGATGCATCCCAGTTAGGCTGGGGTGCAGTCTGGCGTGGCAGGTCCGCCCAGGGACGGTGGTCTCTTCGGGACCGCACGCAGCACGTCAATGTGTTGGAGCTGCGGGCTGTCCACCTGGCTCTCCGCCATTTTCTTCCGCACCTGCAGGGGAAACATGTGCTGGTTCGGTCAGACAACAGGGCAGTGGTCTCCCAGATCAACCATCAGGGGGGCACCAAGTCGGCGGAACTGTTGCAGGTGTCCCAGCGCCTGCTGACATGGGCCACGCCCCATCTGTTGAGCTTGTGAGCGATGTGGCTTCCGGGGGATCAGAATCAGGTGGCAGATTTCCTTTCTCGGCGCAAGCCCCCGCCGGGGGAGTGGAGGCTACACCCAGAGGTGGTCGAGCTGATCTGGGGCGTTTTCGGCAGGGCAGAGGTGGATCTCTTTGCCTCGAGGGCGTCAACCCATTGTCCCCTATGGTTTTCCTGGACGGAGGAGGACAGTCCTCTGGGACAGGATGCCTTGGGGCACGAGTGGCCCAGCGTCTTCCTGTACGCCTTTCCACCGCTGCCTCTGATCCTCCCGACGCTGCAGCGGGTCCTTCTTCGGGGACATCGCCTCCTCCTGGTGGCCCCATTCTGGCCAGGGAGGCCCTGGTTTCCTCTGCTGCAGAAGCTCTGCTGCAGCTCGTCATGGCGTCTCCCAGGGAGGAGGGATCTCCTGTCACAGCTACCCTGCAAACACGTCCAGTTGGGGCCCACGTGGGCCTCACTTGGGCAAGTTGGGCTTTAGCTGGGCATGGGCTCAGAGTGGGCTTTGTTGTTGGGACCCACATGGGCAACCCATATGGGCAGTAGATGGGCTAAACTAATCATGGGTAATAAGTGGGCTCCAGCTGGGCATCATTTCAAAATTCAAAAATTTAAACAACAGCCACTGGGCTATAGGTCTACTTTTTATATGAATTTTAATATTGAGCAATTAAGATGGCTATGCCATAGCAATTGAATAGTGGTCTTAACCACTATGAATTACAACTTTCAACAACTCTCCCAGAAAAATGCTCAATATTAAAACCCTAAAGCAGAGCAGATCCGCGATTTTTTAAAAATTTTTTCAAACGCGCCCACGATTTGAAATTTAACCGTCCGCATGACGTCACAGCAGCGAGCAGAGCAAGCGGCAGTTAAAAAAAAAAAAAAAAACAAGCAGCAGTTGGACATCGGGAGGACAGCAAGCAGCAGGTGTGGATCAGTGGCTCATGAGGAGTGAGAAACATTCAAAGTAAGTCCTTTTATTTAAAAAAAAAATACTTGAAAGTTTTGGTATGTTTTTCTCTTTCATTCTTGGGCTCTCATTAAAGTTATCTTTTGAATGAGAGACGATTTAGCATTGCTAGCGTTAGCGTGTTAGCGTTAGCATAACGTGCTACAGTTTCTTACTGAAAATGTTACAACAAACTATACACACATCATAAATCCAGTTCAAGTGGCATAATGGCTCTGTTTCTGTTCGGACTGCATGACTGTGAAAGTGTTAGCAGTGCAAACATTTTCAAGCACCAACTAGCATAACTTACAAACTGTTATCATTAATGTAGCCTGTACACATTAGCTTTACCATGAATCAAACTGTGTGTCTGCCCTCATCGGGAAGTGTCAAAGTTAATTTTAGCACAGCTCAGAAGCCACAGGCTGCTTAACCTTACTGAATTTTAATTATAATGTCGGTAACATGAGCTTTAATGCTACGAAAAGTGAGTTATGCTTGGTTCAGAACATGCATTAATTTTAAAGTTTTTGTGCACATCCGCCTGCACAACTGCTTCTCCCGCATGTGTTGTGTCAGCCGTGCTGTAAAGGGTATGTTAAATATAGGATTTATCACAGGATGTCTGTCTGATCATTCAAGTCAGCAGTATAAAGTAGATATTTTGTGGTCATGCCTTTACTGCAAAGATTGAAACAGTAGGTAACATTGTTCAACGTGATATATTTGATGGGATGTGAGCAGTCTGTGGTTTATGATTTGGAAGAACATTGCCATTGGAAAAGGCAGAGCAATTGCACATTTGCATTGAAATTATTAATGCCAACTGGCATTCAATAGCAGTCATATTTATTGTTGATATTTTCTTTGGTATTAATGTATATTTTCTTTTGTGTTAATAGCCACTGCTCAGGTGATACAGATTAAAGGAAGAGGTTCCTCAAAACAACCTGGCCCGATCACCACAGCCTTCAAAATCTAATTCTCTGCAGTCCTCGTCGTGCCCTGCACCACCAGCACCATCCTCTTACCAGTCATCACTTCCTGAGAGGCCACGGTCACTTCCACGACCACCAGTGTCTTCTCCCCGGGAATCTTCTCCAAGGTAAATCAAAGATGACTGGATTGTTTTGAGTTATTGTTATAAAATAAGTGAATAGGCTTTATGCACTGCTCCACTATTTACTGAACTTATGGAAAAGCATGGGTTACAGGTTGCCTAGAACGCTACAAAGTCGTTAGTCGTGATTTACGGGTTCAAAAGCCTGCCTGGAACGCGGCATTAAACCGGCTCCTTTATTTCCTGTCTTACATTATAGGACAATCTGATTAATCCAGGTGTGTCTGACCATTGTTGTGACTACTGAGGTCAGAGTCAGACACACCTGGATTAATCAGTTTGTCCTATAATGTAAGACAGGAAATAAAGGAGCCGGTTTAAGTTCTGGAAGTAGTGGAGCTGTGCATGAAGCCTATTATATGTTTCTGTTGATTATGCCTTCACTCCACCAGTTCTTCATGTCTCTCCTTTCTTTACACCCCATATTTAGACACCAAATTCCATCTTCAAATTGGTCATCTCTGAGCCCCATTCAGTCTCCTCATCGTTCATCACACTTGGTGACATCTCCATCATCTCCATATTGGTCATCACCACGCCCAGTCTCATCTCCTCATCATCGGTCATCGCCATCATTGCAGCCCTCCTCATCCTCGGCACACCACTCAGTCGGTCTCAAGACACTCCTGAACTCTTCAGGCCATCTTTGAGAGTGGGGCGATCAGAAGTAGAGCAGATACCTTGCTCTGGTAAGTTTCCACAATTGTTTTTCCTAAGTCCACATCAGCTTAGTGATCATTACTTCATCAATCTGCAGATCTATCATTCCTCTTAATATAATGTTGTGTTTATGCTGGGCAATAAACAAGTAACCAACTTCCACTCTCACTCTCCCTCAGCTGCTGAATTCCACATCCTGGAACTACTTCAACACATGAAGCACCAGCTAACACAACTGACTGCAATGGTCAGCTTGATCCCTGGGAGGATGGCTGATGAACTGCTCCAACTGAAGAACCTGACGGCATTCAGTTTCCCTTTGGCTAACTGGAGGAGGTGGAACACTTTGAGGAGTAGCTGAAAGAACCACGCAATTCCTCACAGAAAAAGAACTTGGTATGAATTAGTTGTCGTAACATTTTAACTATTAGATCCACCAGATGTTTAACACTATGACTATCCTTAATTTCTCTCTCGGTGTGAATGCTGACGACCATCTTCTTCAGAATCTGCACTTTGAACCCTTTCATTTCACATACTTTGAACTAGATAAACCTCCAAACCATTTCCATCTGCAGAAAACCGGTGTATATACTTTTAATAATGTTATTGAATGATCATGATCCAAATCTAGATAGTTCAGTGCAAAGTATAAAATCTGCACTTTATTCTAAAAATGTCCCTTTACCGGTTGGCAGCCTCTCTAAGTCATAGTGAAATACAGTGGTTTCCAATGGGAATATAGACATGGGTCTGAAATAGGTAGTGCATCCCAAAATGTTCAGTGTTAACATTAATTTATTTTCAGTTTTTCTGTCTGTGACATTGCTGGAACACTGATTCATCCATCAAAAGCATGTTTACTTAATTTTACTTTAATAAAAAGATAATTAATTGTACTGCTTGTCTCTTCATTATTGCAGCTTGATTTAAGAACTGTAAAATAATGGTTATTACCCTTATGGGTACAGTGTAAGACCTAGCTGGGACCCATAATCAGCCCACATGGGGCCCACCTAGTGCCCACCTAGTGTGGGCCCCATGTGGGAGAAACCTGGGTTGCCCATGTGGGTTTTAGATAGGGCCCATCTGAAACCCACCTTCAGCCCATCTGGGCTTGCCGTCTCCAGTTGTGGGCTTGGCCGCTACAGGGCCCGACACACTTCTGACCGGTTGCACTGAGCCTGTCCGATTAACCATCTCGCATGCTCGTGCATCGTCCACCCGACTCCAGTATGAGTGCAAGTGGAGGAGGTTCTCTGCCTGGTGTGCTGACAGGGGGGAGGACCCCACTTCTTGTCCAGTGGCCACCGTTCTGGACTTTCTTCAGTCTCTCCTGGTCGACGGTCGTGCACCTTCCACTTTGAGGGTGTATGTGGCTGCCATTTCAGGGCGGCATGATCTCATTGACAATGCTACCGTCGGGTGCCAGCGGTTGATATCTCTATTTCTGAGGGGGGCATTGAGGCTGCGGCCCTCTGTGTCCCCGAGGGTTCCAGCGTGGGACCTCTCCCTGGTGCTGAAGGCCCTGGCTTCTTCACCCTTTGAACCTCTCGCCCAGGCTGACCTTAAGTGACTGTCGTTAAAGACAGCCTTTCTTCTGGCTATCACCTCAGCGAAGCGGGTGGGGGAGTTGCAGGCTTTGTCTGTCAGCGAGTCCTGCCTGCGTTGGGGCCTGAGGGTGCGGGTGTGACCCTGTGGCCTAATGTTGCGTTTCTGCCGAAGACCCTGCCCCGTGGCCATGTCAACCGCCCTATTCACCTGGCGCGGTTTGATCCCCCAGCGGCTGATGATGAGTTGCGTGTTTTGTGTCCTGTGCGGGCCCTGGCTGCCTATATCAGTGCCACTGCACATGTGCGGCAGACGGAACAGTTGTTTGTTTGTTATGGGGGTCGTACCAGGGGTTGTGCCCTTTCCAAACAGCGCCTTTCTCATTGGATTGTGGACACCATCTCTTGTGCTTACAGGATCAACGGTCGGGCATTGCCGGCGGGGGTCAGATGCCACTCCACACGCGGTGTCTCCACGTCCTGGGCTGCCCTGAGGGGCGTACCCCTGGATGACATCTGTTCTGCAGCCTCTTGGTCGTCGCCGGGTACTTTCCACCGCTTTTACCGGCTTAATGTTGCTGCTCCCCACCCAATGGGCGTGGTCCTTTGCCCTGGGCCTTCGACCTCTCTTCAGTAAGGTGGGTTGTGGGATTCTTCATGACACTGTTGGTATATGTCATCCAGTGCTTAAAGCACCGCCTCTGGCGGTCAGGAGGGACGAAATAGAACGAAAGTTACAGTTGTAACTACGGTTCTATGAGTCCCGGATGACCGCCAGAGCGCTCTGTCACTCCGAATCCTCGCGCGTTCACGAGCTGATTTTGGGAGCCGATTGCCTGCTGACACCGGAAGATATAGCCTCCCGGGGGTCATGCAGGGGTCACAGGTGACATTGTTGTTATTCGTACTCGACATGCACTAGCGCGGACGGAGTTATCCAGTGCTTAAAGCACCGCCTCTGGCGGTTATCCGGGACTCATAGAACCGTAGTTACAACTGTAACTTTCGCTTCATCTCCAGGTAGTTACGTAGCTACGTTAGAGTGACGTAGGGACGTTCCAAATGACGTCGATACACCTGCGTTGATTGATGGCGCTGTTGTTCCAAAGATCCTCCATAGAGGATCTAAAGTGAGATGACCAACTCCTCGCCAAAAGGTGGACTGTAGGCTACTGGGTTCTGTGTGGTTTGGGTTTAAAGTTTGATCATTGGATTCATTCGAAATAAATCAGTCCAAAAATAGAAATGAAAAAAGAAAAAAAACAAACTTTAATGTCCAGCCAAGGCAGGAAAATTTTCCTTTGGTCTCAGCCAATTACATACAGAAAGAGACTTGTAAACAGGGATTACACAGAACAAATGTGTCAACAAGGAGTAGGCTACATCAAAGAAACATGGAAGTGCGATCATATAACACATCTGCATAGGTTACATACAGACACCTACAGTATCACGCCTAGGTTCCCCATTAACTCAAGTTATTAATTATGCAGTTGAAACATCTTGCAAGAGTACAGCACTGACAGAGAGATGAGGCTTGATTAAGGTTAGTAAGGTTATTTCTTTCCTGTTCACAATGTGACTCTGTGCTATAAACCACCACCAATCAGGCAGTAAAGATGTGTACAGTCCACTAACATCAGGTCTGAACAGTGCCAGTCAGTCACTATTTCTAAATTTCTATTGTCCTCCCATCCTGTCTTTCCCCTGCTCCCACTGTATTGTGCTCATTTTTGATATTTGCACATTATATGAAAGATAAATCTGTGCATAACACACAAACTGTCACTTCTTATGTGTGTGCACAAACAGTCACAAATGGTGCATCTGTTCTGCTGCATCAGGCTGCAGTCCATGAAACAGAATGTGAATACAAAGATGTGTGTGTCATACAAAAATCACTTCACATTTCCATTTTGTTATCGTGAGTTGTTTGTCATGAATTTATTCCTAAAGGCCACAAAGCTGCCCTCACAACCACCATGTACTCCACCTCCACCCTCTCCACTGCAGAGGAGTGACCTCTGGACTCTGGAGGCCGTTCATCATTATGTAAGTGTAACAGGTTATCTGTTGAGAAAGGGCAATAACAGCACTGCTGCAAATGGCCTGAATGCAATATGTCATGTATTAACTGAGCTGTTGAGGGGAGAGAAAAAAGTGCATTTGCAACTATTAATAACCGCTCATAAATCTTCTTCTGTAAAATGATTCTGTTTATTGGTTGTCACGCACATCCTTTCAGCTTTGAGCAGATAAATATAACCGAGCCGTCGCAGCTGAAACCTTTTCAACTCTCACTCTGTCGTGCATTTTTGACTGTTTTTTTTTCCATTTCACACCCTGAACCCGTTGGTCTTTAGTTCTGCAACTTCTTCAACGCTGCTGACAATGCACAGTAGCAATGAACTGCTCACTGCTGTGTGATACTACTGTACATTTAAAAAAGCGCCCAAAGAAATGTATAATTCAATAATGTACTCATTTATTTGGATAACTTTGCTTTATGTAATGTATCCTTTTATCAACACTTTTTAAACCTCAGTTTTAATGTTTTGTATATTATAATTTTTGCTTTTCATTATTACTTAGTTTGCTGTGTGTCATTTACATGAAGCTCAGTAAAATCATAGAGGAACAGGTGCGACATTGGCAAAAATGTATTAAACTATGTTTTTTTATGGGCTACAGAAGTTAAAGTGTTATTTGCCCTGCACCATGACTGACAGGCTCTTGTGTCCTCTTATATCCCTGCAGTCTAAAACTGGGGCAGGTGCAGATACTGCACCTTTAACCTCCTGGCAGACAGCGCTCAGGGCTGAATGCACCACTCTCTCCGGTTCTCAGGTTCCTCTGGTTCCTCCTCCACTCGTAAGGGGCGTCACTGTTCCAGCTTGTTGAGTAGGGGAGAAGTGGGAGCGCTTGTTGTCCGTCACTGCTAAATATAGCTGCCATGTCGACTACAGGGGAGTATGAGTGCATAGTGGTCGGGGCCGGCGTGCAGGGCTCCTTCACGGCCTATCAGCTGGCGAAGAACAACCAGAGGACTCTTCTGCTGGAGCAGGTGTGTCACACACTCAACTTTGTGCTCTGAGACTTTCTGCAGCAGACTGCACAGGAGGGACAAGTGTAGTAGGTTTACTTCACATGACCAACAACTGTACAAGCATGAAGGTAGCTACACAAGACTGAGACTCAGACTGAAACCTCAGCTCCAGGGATAAAGATAAAATATGATCCTCATCATTCATGATCATCTAGACTCATCTACTAGCCTACTTCTTAATGAGCTGTCACTCATAAGTCTCCTCCTCCTCCTTTGGCCACTTTGCTGGGCCCAACATAGGTCGGTTACATAACACTGCTCCAAATAATCATAATAATGCCACACAAGTTAATTTAATCTCATACAGTATGTGTATGTGTGAGTGCATGGGGGTAAAGCATCACATTTGCAAAACTGTTGTAGATTGACATATTTGTTTATTTAATTGGTGCAATCTAAAACATATCAAAGAGTGACTGACAAAAAAACATGTTAAACAAATGATATATAACAAAATGGGATGCTTTTATTGTAATTTTTATGTTAAATTCAATTTAATTTGTTGTGCGATTAATTTGAGGACATAACATGATACACACAGTTTACCTGAAAACTGAAATAGACATGAAACAGTTCATCATCACACGTTGTCAAATCCCAGTGTAAGCCCCTTACAGGACTCCACTGGACCAGCTCTCCGTTCAAAGGGTCCGAATTCCTCCTTCTAACAGACACTAGCCCTGAGTAGAATTTCTAAGAATTGTTTTAAAGGGATAGTTCACCCAAAATTCAAATTTCACCTCATTTTCTACTCACCCTCATGTCGACTAAGGGTTGGGAGAACTTTCAGAGTCCTCCGTGTCTTCTCTGAGTTACAGCGGGGCTCCGTGCAGCACTGCATGTCCATATGACGGTAGCGAACGGGGCTCACTTTTCTTCGTCCAAAAAGACACACCAAAAAACATCCAAATACCCCCATACTGCTCTGCCTGTGTCAGTGCAAATCGCGCGCAAGACTTGCACAGTGAACTGAGACACTGGGAGCTTCCGCAACAAACAAGCTTAAAATATAGACTTATTTAATTTTTTTTGGAACAATTTTTCATGTTGGGGCTTCACTACAAGAGGGACATTACAGACGAGCAGTATGGAGGTATTTGGATGTTTTTTGCTGTGTCTTTTTGGACGAAGAAAAGTGAGCCCCATTCGCTACCGTCATATTGCAATGCAGTGGTGCGCAGACCCCCCCTGTAACTCCTAAAAGGCACGGAGGACTATGAAACTTCTCCCAACCTTTAGTCGACATGAGGGTGAGTAGAAAATTAGTGAAGTGGGTCAACTTCTCTATTTACATGGCGTGACCTTTTAAAAGTGCATTAAACATTATTTCATTATTCACATTTAATGTCAAAATTCATTATTTCAGTTATTATTTTTATCATTACATTCTGTTTCATCACACACTCATAATCATGTTTTTACCATATCTTATGTGTTTAACGTCTACTGATTGCTCTGGGGGGCAAAGTCCTGGGGTCTCAACCTTTTTACCTGATCTCACTTGACAACGTCTAGTAGCTAAATAAATAGAAATATATTAAAAACTAAACTAAAATATTGGAAGGAGCTAAAAAGGAGTGCAATAATGACCTAAAAATTGAAAGATTAGAAGGTGTTGATGTTGCACATGTTAAACTAATTGCACTTTTAACTTGTGTTATAGTGATGCTGGAATGAGGGGTGACATAATTGGACTTGATGTGGATATAATGTGCATTTTTATGGTGATATTTTTTTTTATAAAAGTGGGTTGTATATACCGGTAATCATGAATTTTGCAAATATGTGTAAAAAAAAAAAAAAAAAACACAAAAATACTTATTGACTTCTGCAGCATCACTGATGTGATTGGTTAAATCAACCCTTGGGGGTTGGAGTTCTGCTGACCCACTTGTTTAACTGTATTGTGTATGTACTATATTGATTAGTCATTAGTTTGTGGTTATTTTATCTGTAGGGGACTAGAATAACTGCATGGGTTGATGACCTGTTTCAGTCTCATCACAGTTTGCTTTAGTGCATTTCATAATAATAGTAATAACAAACAGAATAGACCATCCCCCAAACACCTCCGGCCTCACTTTTTCATGCCCACAAACATGATTAAATACATACAAAACATTGCATATATTGTTTTTACGGTTTTGATGTGAACTTTCTGATGTGTGGAACTCGGACACAGCGAGAACCAATCAGCAGCGCCCTCCTTATCATTCCTGACCTTGTGTATGTTGTGATATTTAGTGTTTATGTAACCTCTGGTCTAAAATTAGATAAACCCAGTGCTTCTGTTAAACTTGCTCATCAAACATACACACACACTCATGTCAGAGTGTTTGTGTATGTACTAGCCTATGTGCTGTGTTTAATGTGATTGGCTGCCATCTTTGTCCTGATTTGGCTTGAAACAGATAAAGAGTTGAAACCAGTTGATACTAGAGAGAATACAAATACTCCACTGTCCGGCCGTAGACCAGGCTGTGACCCAGTCCTGTTTTCTCTTATCTGGTTGTCACATATCCCGATCCCCCCCTCCTCCCCCCTCAGCTGGTGTGAAGATGTCAACAGAATCACTGAGCAGGAATCCCACATTCTGATTTTTCCTTCACTTTAACACATCAGGTTTATTTTTGAAAATTAGTTAAAATATTGATATCTATTGGTGCATTTCATCTGGTGCTGACTTTGACTTGCCTTTTTTTTTTACATACAGAAAAACTAGTTTCTGTAACTTCTCTGAAGTCGGAGCAGGAATGTAAAAGTTTTCCAGTTCAAGAAATACAGATACAAGATAAAGATCAGAGGCTGCAGACGCTGTAGAACAGTCATTAAAATGAGAAATGACTTTGTTACCAAATCGACCATCAATAAGCTGCAACTGTGGATTCAGTGCACTTGTAAAACAAAAACAAAAAAAAATACAGTATATCATTTAGATGAAAAACAGCTCTATTCAATAGGAAACACTGCTGCGGAAATAACAGATGCTGTGTTACACTGTGTAGATGTGACAAAGCTGTGGCCCAACAGTAATGTAATGCAGTTTCATCATCTGGACATCTGGTGGTTGATGTCTCAGAAGACTGGAGGCTCCTGAAACATGAAATGAATGCACATGTTAGGCCGTTTTCATATATACATATATGCTACTGTATATATATCCTCATGAGGATATATGCGCATATATGAAACCTATGCAGTTTATCTGTGCATATATGCTGTATATAGCATATATGCACCACATATATATAGCATGTATGCGTATATATGAAAACGGCCAATTTTATGTATGTCATATATATTCAAAGCTATATTAAAACCTATAGGTTCTTTCCGTGTGGGTTGGGCTGAACTGAAACCTTAATAACTACAGTATATTTAACAGTGTGTGATCCTCAGGCTCTCCGTTGTTTTTTTTGTTTGCTGCCATGTTATTCTACCTGAACGCAATGAATTCTGGGAGAGATTGGACTGTGTTTTAAGGACAGTTCAGACTAATTACTAATCCCTAAACTGGGACCCAGCTTTAAAGGGATAGTTCACCCAAAATTCAAATTTCACTCATTATCTACTCAAACTACATGTAAGAGTCACAGCATCAAGCTGGTTATAATTCGGTAACAGATGGACTCTTACATGTCCACATACTTTCATACTTTATTTCTTTCAAAATATTTTTTAATATTAACAAAATGACGTCATGCTCATGTTTTCCAGTTTGTCCTGCCCCACACGCGAGGGAGCTCCCATGGCCAGACCCGCATCATCCGCAAGGCCTACGAGCAGGACTTCTACACACACATGATGGAGGAGTGCTACAGGCTGTGGGCTCAGCTGGAGAAGGAGGCAGGTGTCAGACTGTACAGGTAAGAAGTCGGCAGGGGTAAAAAAAGAAAAAAAGAAAGGAAAAAAAAGCCTATTAAGTAGAACAACACTATAACAACACACACAGATTTGTCACATCCAAGGTGTTGTGTTGTGCACGAGAGCAGCAACTCAATCCACGGGAGCCATGAATGCATGACTTTCTCATTACCTCCAGCGTCACTGAATCAAACCTCGACAGCTCCCGTGCCTTTGAATGTGAAACAGCAGCTTTTCTTTTTTTCTCTCTCTCTCTCTCTCTCTTTCTTTTTTTTTTTTCTCCCGACTGTTAAACCTCTGATTCTCGTTCGCAGAGCGCGGAGGAATCAGTGTGTTTACAAATATGACAGCGAGCGAGCTTCCAGCGGCAACGGCGACGTCTCTCCTCGGTCGTGTTTACCTCTGAGCAGCAGCAGCACCAGCAGCCAGAGGAATAACACTCATTTCATTATTCATGTCTCGGGGTATATAACAGATCATGATACCGAGCCATGCCCACACATTATGTTCCCCTAGAAACACACACAGAGCGCCTCCTCGTCCCACCGCGGCCATCCATAACTCATGACTGATGGGTCCACATCTGAAAGCCACCTGTGCCCTTGGGCCGGCGGGGGAAAAAAATGGAAAAAATGCCAGGCAGGTGAACCCACTGGTGTAAAAAAAAGCCCGGAGCGGAGCTAAAAATGTACCCACCAACCTTTTTATATTACCCACATACATGACAACATGCACACATCCACCGTCCTGCTGACCTGCTCCCACCAATCACCTGTGTTGAGAGGTGTCACATTTTACAGCCTCAACACACTCACACACACACGCCTGCATCGCTTTGACTTCCTGCGTGACACAGTCGTAAACACACACAGGCACTCTCGGGGTAGACATGGTCATTAAATCTTCTAATGGATGTCTGAGGCCTTTAGCTGTGTCGTCTGTGCCTTATGGATACTGACAGATGTCGGCAGCAGCCTCCAGGAGACGCTGCTGGCCAAACGCCGCTCCGTCATCAATCAGACAGATTACCGAGTTAGACCTCCACTCTCACAACAACCGCTCGCAGTCACTTCACTACGAGGAAGCTGTGAGGCTGCTGCTGTGTCGTGAGTGAGTCCACTGGACATTTGGCGTCCGATCAGATTTCACCGTCAAGGTTTTTAGTTTTCACTTTCATTTTGATTTGTGGTTTTAAAGGGATAGTTCACCCAAAATTCAAATTGCACTCATTATCTACTCACCCTCATGTCGACTAAAGGCTGGGAGAAGTTTCTGAGTCCTCCGTGGCTTCTCTGAGTTACAGGGGGTCTCGCATGTCCATATAACGGTTGCAAATGGATACCACTTTTCTTCGTGACAAAAAGACACACCAAAAAACATCCAAATACTTCCATGCTGCTCGTATGTAATGTCCGTCTTGTATTGAAGCCCCGAAATGCGAAATTGTTCCGAAAAAATTAAATAAGTCTATATTTCAAGCTTGTTTGTAGCGGAAGCTCCTCTTCCTGGTTTGTCCGACCAGGAAGAGGAGCTTCCGCTACAAACATTTTGGTGTGTCTTTTTGTTACCAAAAAAAGTGGTATCCATTTGCAACCGTTATATGGACATGCACTGCAAAACCCCCTGTAACTCAGAGAAGCCACGGAGGACTCTGAAACTTCTCCCAGCCCTTAGTCAACATGAGGGTGAGTAGATAATGAGTGCAATTTGAATTTTGGGTGAACTATCCCTTTAAGAGCCATACAGTAAGTACGGTGGCCCTGAGAGGTCAACAATCTTAAAAAAACACACACAAAACACACAAACATGGTGTAAATCCAGAAAACAGCTTGAATATCTGATTGATTATAGATGTTATTATGATAATATTAAAGGGACCTTGTGTAATTCTCCTGTTATCTATTCACGAAAATCGATTATTTGGTTCTTCAGTCTGTTTTTCATTAACCAGTAATCCCCCCCATCAACAAACTGAAGTGTTCCTTTCAGCTCTGAATGAGCCGTTCATATCATTCATATCTCCATGGAGCGGGTAAGCTCGGTGCTGGCTGCCATGTGGTGTCGCCATGTTTTTACATTCAGTGGCAGCGTGACGGTAGGAAACCACGGAAACTCAGCGGAGACACCGGAGCTGTCGGCTCACGTCGAGGTGGCGTCTGTGAAAAGTCACCACGGTAACGCAGTGAGGAGGAATGGAGCGTTACACTGATGCTGCATTCACCTGCAGTCGGGCAGACGGCCGTCGCTAACAAACCAGATGTCATTTAAGTCACAGAAGTCCAGAGAAAGACGGTAAAACGTGGGTCAGGTAAACAATACGACATCGCCATGACAACATATTGTCACGTGTGTTGTTTTGCCTCGTGCTGACGGACCATTTGTTTACGTAGAGTTTATGCCGTTACGTGCAGCGGCTGTCTGCCGTCTGCCCAATTTCACATGAATGCAGCATGAAAAATACGATTGAGTTGCTTGCGATATACAACCGCAACGCTAGATGGGAGGAATTCCTACACAATGTACCTTTAAAAAACACATGCAAAACAGTATCTGATATTGATGTTATTATGATAATATTAAACCAAACACGGTTTATGTTCATACCTGCCCTCAAGTCTGTTTCACTCGTCAACAACACAGAACAATTCAAATGCCAACACAACATCTGAAAAAGGAACAGAAAGAAGAATAATCTGTCATCCTTTGACAAGTCATTAATTAACAAAGCAAATAATTAAATAAAATTAAAACTAAAATAGCTCCAGGCCGCTCACGCTTCCCTGTTCGTTCCTAGGTTACAATCGAATTTAAAGTACTCAGAGAAGCTCCCAAAATGATTTACCTGTCACAACAAAACAGAACAGAACAAAACTTAATTAACATGTTTCATTGTATTTCATGAACATGCTGGTTTTAATTGTTTCTAAATATTGTGTTCATTTTAGATTAGTTAATTTTCAAAGATCTCTGTTCCTTTTAAGTTATCATGGCTTTCTCTCTCTTTAAAAAAAAAAAAAAAAGTATATTTTTTCAGTGTTGGTTGGAAAAGTTTTCTTGCAAGCTTTGTACATCATTTGCAGAAAATACTGTAATTTACCAGTTCATGGAATTTCATCAGCTTTAAATGAGCGAATAATAGTTTGATAAATTGCTATATCGACTGCTACTGATGATTTCATAGTCGTATGTTCTTTGATTATAAATCAGATCTAGTTTCCTTCTTCCATCCTCCTGTTCTATGTACGATCTCATTGTGAAGCTCGATCCCCCTGAAATGAGTTGAATGGCAGTTTAGCCACAAGTCTCAGACCATGTCCACACCAGATATCCTTTTATATGCATTTGGGCCTATCATCTACACCTAAACACATTTTTGTCCTTTAAGAGGAAGTCCGGTCGCTTTTCTGCTGTTTTGCTAACCCTCGTCCTGGCCATGTGCATTTGTTTACAACGAAGCCGGCAAGAAATCAACGCTGTTTTCGTGTTTAAGTGTGGAGAAGAAAAAATACGTTTTTGGTTTTTGGTGAGCTGCTGCTTGCCCAGACACTAGCAAGCTCTGAGAGCAGGAAGCATGTTGCTGCTGGAGAAGCAGGTTGGTAGAGCTAATTGGTTAATTCTTATATATGACACGTGGTGTGCTTGCTGCATGTGTGTCGCACCAAGTGCACGACACTGCGTTGTCACTTTGGGTTTTGAGTGTGCTTGATGCCCAAAAGTAATGGATTTGTTGGTCCAAAAGACGCTACATCTGAACGTCCCCTTCTGCTGCGTTCGATTACACTCGGAACTCGGAAAGATCCAACCTCAGAATCGGAAAAATGCAATAGAACGGCCCTTGAACTCAAGACTCCAAATTGGGAATTCAGGTTGGATCCAAGCAGCCTGAGTCGGTCGGAATTACATCAAAGAGGAATGGCGTCGCACTTTCTCCTCAACTTTTACTGTTATGTTACTTTTACTGTTATATTACTGTATCAATTGGAATTTCTGACCTGCAGCATTACAACACGAAGTATGACAGTAGTCATGGATACAGTAAACAAAGATCGAACCTGAAGTACACAAGATAGTACTTCAGGTTCGCTATGATTGGTCAATGCGTTTTTAAAAGTTAAAATGATATCGCCCCCTGCTGGTGTGGCTGCAGTGCACAGTGTTTTTACATTTACATATGGACAGAGATTTTTGTGAACTGTATTCTTTTTAAATGGAGAAGGGAAAAACTCAATTCACAAAAGCACCCGGGTACATGTGGACCAGGCCTCGGCCTTGGTGGAAATAAGATAAAAATAAAAGCCAGCTTGTTGTGTTGAACAGGACAGTTGGTCTCAGTCAGATTAGTCAGCAGGGTGAGGACAGTTTGGTCGGCCGCTGTGTTCCCGGCACTTCAGGAGGTTGTTGCAGTTGGTGTGGATGGGACAGATGGATGCTGCCTCTCTAACACGTGTTTGCCTCTGACACACTGTCACTTCTGGTCAACACTCACTCACAGGTTGGAGGAGAATTTATGCGTGAAACTGAAGCTCAAATTCTCGGTCAGTTTTCCAGCAGAGCTGATGATGATGAGGAAGCAGAAGTTACAGAGGCTCTTCAGCAGCAGTGAGTGGCCGCTCTGCCCCCAAGAATGTTTTTCTCTTTCATCTCCTCGAGTGTCCTCTCTTATTCAAGTGCAGCATCACAGAGCAGCTGGGCTCATACACAAGAAGAGTGAATGAGTTTACTGGCGCGTGGCCACAGGTCTCTGGGTTGAGAAGTTCACATGTGTCGGAACAGTTTTGCAGTGTTTGGAAATGCCACGTTGGAAACGCGCCTGAACAAACGGTGTCTTGATCTCGCTGCTTCTGTAACATCAGTGCGAGGAAGAAGCAGATGTTTGGATTCCACAGTAAATAAGTTTGGTAACTGCTCCTCGTATCCTCACATCAAAAACAGCTTGTTACCGCTGCTCCAAACAACATGAATGATCTCATTCAGCGTCCAGGTCTCCGAGTGCACCTGCTATTTTAGCTCCAGTAGCTGCAAAAGTGAAAAGTGCAAAGCAGCTGCGTGAAGTGGGATGTAGGTCGGAAGAACGAGTGGCGTCCTCGCTCTTCAAAAAGCAGCTGCGTCAATCACAAGTGACAGATAACAACAGGAAATGATGGTTTGTTGTGTTGATGGAGCAGAGCAGCGTGAATCTGCAGCCGGAGGCAGATGGTTTGGCTTTTTAACGGTTAATTAGTGCAATGATGGTGAAGTAGTTTATTATGACTGCATCGATCCAGTCACACGACCAGTGACACAGCAGCATTTTGCTCTGTAACGCATCCATCCATCCATTAACCAGCTCTTGATATATCTGAGGGTCACAGAGAGCTGGAGCCGATCCCAGCTGTCAGCGGCTCTGGACAGGTCGGCCCGTTGCCACGGAATGAAAAGAATAAAACATGAACAGCTGTTTTTTTTTAATAATTATTAATATTATTATTCCTTCAAACCAGGGAGGAGGCTGTGAGGAGCAGGATTAATGAGCTCTGTTAATCTAAAATAACAACAATTTGCTTTGCTCTACCTGATTTGAATAAACCTCCCACTTGTTCGCTCCTCTCCTCCCACTTGTGCATCGAGCAAATCAGTGAGGGGAAAGTGAGAAAAGGCTGAAATATCACTCGAGAGGAGCAAAGCCGGCTACAAGGTCGACGAAATGTAAAAACAGTCAAAGTGCTGCTTGTACTAGTCGTTCATCTGTCACACAAATAGACCAGTGGCCTTAAGAGTCTAAAGTGATGACAGGACCAGAGGATCATGGGAGGTGAAGTAAGGTGACAGGTCTTTTTTTCTATATTTTTTGGGGGGCTTTTTTGCCTTTAAAGGGATAGTTCAACATTTTGGCAAACTGGTCCATTGCCATAATCCCTATAGTCATAGCAGTAGGTTCCTTACCTGTATTTGTCGGTGCAAGCTATTTTTAGAACGGCGGAGCAGAGCCGTGAGCTGCTCAGAGCTACGCTACGGAGGCTAATGGGATTTCTTGGTTTCCCTCATCAAACTCATCAAATACACAATCCAACAACTCCAAAACGCTCTGGTGCACAAGTTGTGACCTGCACATTCACCACGCTGTGAGATAATAACAGAACGTTACCAGATAGAGTTGTTTTAGAGGGAAATTCATGCAAAACAGCTGATGCACGTTGCCTTCAGGGACAGTTTTTCATCAAGCAGTCTCTGCATTTACCTCTAAAACAACTCTGTCTGGTAACGTTCTGTTATTATCTCATAGCGTGGTGGATGTGCAGGTCACAACTTGTCCACCAGAGCGTTTTGGAGTTGGGGAGGCAGAGAGCGGGAAATGACATGCAGGAAAGGGCCGTTCAATGCGGGATTCAAACCGCCTGCAGTGAGGACTCTAACCGCAACACATGGGCAGCTGAGCTAAACACAGATCTTTAAATACTTAACTGGCCCCAACCAAACCAATAGTTGCTGAGTCGTTTTACAAAAACCAAAAACATCAACCTACCAACCTGTAGATGTTAAGATACCAATAATATCTCATCTCATGCTCTGTAAACAGAGAATGATCTGTTACCCTCTGGTCGGAGGTTCAGAGTTCCTCGCTGTAGGTTAAACAGATTTAAAAATTCATTCATCCCTGCATCTTTCAGGATTTTAAATTGGAGCAGATAACAGCCAGATAAGACTGGTGCTGATGAGGATTTGGCTGTAGGTGTGTGGTTTTTTGTTGTTGTTGTTGTTGCTTTTTTTTTCATCTACAACAAGAGATCTGGCACTGAGTATTTATCATTATGTACTTATTATCTTTTGTATGGCTCCATGTGTATATTGTTGTCACATAGTTTTTTGGGTGCTTAGCACAAGAGATGTTTCCCCACCCGGTGGGACAACAAAGTTTATCTCATCTGGATGAGTGGTGACCACCAGAACATGGAGGATTCCTCATCTGGTGACAGGGAATCGAGCTATAAAACAGCACAGTTTGAGACATTTCAGATGGTTGGAAGTGGCTGCTCAACCCTCAGCCTTAGTTTAAGAAAGACAACTTGTTTTACACCTATTGTCATAGGTTCTCTGGCTTGTGTGTTCTTAGAGAAGTTGTTGAGATCTCAGAGTGCGACAAAAGTAGACGAAGCTTAGATCTGATTAAAGAGGACCAGGTAGAAGATGGGACAAGAAGGAGACAGGTGGTCAGGATGGAGCTGAATGCTTTTGAAAACCCATCCAACTACTCTCATAAGCTGTGTCCCAATTCAGGGGCTGGATCCTTCAAAGGATACAATCATCAGTGGCAGCTTTTTTACCTTTCCAACAGCTCCTCAACTGGAGCCCTGCTCAGTGGGCGACCACGCCTCCAAGCCGGCTGCAGAGCGGGGCTACCATGGCTACAGCGCAGAGCCGTCTCAACATTACAATAGCTAGCAGGCTAGGTGGCTAATAATTATTAATGATGTGCAAAGAAGCTTGGGATACGAGAGGCCACAAAGGCTAGGTGAGGTGCGTTATCCTAGAACAGGCGAAGAAAGGCAGGATTCGTTGGCCGCATTTGGAGGAGCCTTCAAATTGAGACAGGACTTGTCACAACACTGTGATGTAATCGGTCTTCAAATGGCACCTCTGAATTGGGACACAGCTAAAGAGACTTTGGGACACTGCCACATCATAAGGATGAGATATCACGACACTGACTCTAACTGGCTACTGTACAAGCTGTTGGTGCGTCCAACCTGATCCAAACCTCTCTGAAGATCAATGCATTGAATATGTTGATACTCTAATCTCCATCATCTGATCATAAATTATGTTTTATACTCACGGATCATTTAAAAAAAACAAAAAAAACAGAGGAAACTGACAGAAAAAGCAAGATGGAGGCTAAGTGATCATATTAACAGCATTTCCCTGATGACCAGGAGTCATCATGCACTCTGAAACGAAACTGAAATGAAGCTGAGATGTTTAATAGGAGAGGAAATGACAAAAGAAAAGAACAAAATAACAGTGCAGTGTATGATTCATACTCTGAACCGTGGACATGAATAACTCTCCCTGGACATGTGAGCTGCTGTCTCAAAGCAGAAGGCAGATTTTTTTTTCTTTCCTTATTCCACCAGTTTCTCGCTGTCCTTTGTCAAGTTTAATAGATTTTTTTTTTTCAAGGGTGCATAGGAAGGCAGCGGGGGATTTGTGAGGAGAAACCTTGGCGTTGATGACCCTGAGTCGATCCTCCCCAGCTCCATGAAGACAATACTCACCAACAGCTCTATTCAGCCCTGCTGCATTTTCACTCCATTATCAACAGCCACAGGCGGGTTGTTGACAATACATGCAATTTTACCACAGAGAAGTCAAGACTGAGATGTTGGTATACTGTTGTATTTACAGCCACTGAATAGAAAAACTCCTGAGGTGCTACAGTGAAGCCACGCTGAAGTAAAGCTTCAATGGTTAATGGCAATCATGGAGAAACTAAAAACCTTCCGTCATCATTTTCCTGTATCTATATATCTATGGTTCGTTACTAGCCTTTATTGGAGCTTTCAAACTGCTGATGATCAAGTCATCATGGATTTCTCAAGTATCATCACATAAACTTGGGGCAAAATTTTAAAGGCTCCACAAAAGGCCTATGAGTTTTAAAGGGATAGTTCACCCAAAATTGAAATTTCGCGGCTTCTCTGAGTTACAGGGGGTCTCGGAGTAGCAGTGCATGTCCATATAACGGTTGCAAATGGATACCAACTGTCTTCGTTACAAAAAGACACACCAAAAAACATCCAAATACCTCCATGCTGCTCGTATGTAATGTCCATCTTGTATTGAAGCCCCGAAATGCAAAATTGTCCTAAAAAAATTAAATAAGTCTATATTTCAAGCTTGTTGGTAGCGGAAGCTCCTCTTCCCGGTTCGTCAAATTTGGACGAACCGGGAAGAGGAGCTTCGAGAAGTTTCCGCTACAAAACAAGCTTATTTAAGACTTATTTAATTTTTTTCGGGACAGTTTCGCATTTCGGGGCTTCAATACAAGACGGACATTACATACGAGCAGCATGGAGGTATTTGGATGTTTTTTGGTGTGTCTTTTTGTTACGAAGACAGTTGGTATCCATTTGCAACCGTTATATGGACATGCACTGCTACTCCGAGACCCCCTGTAACTCAGAGAAGCCACGGAGGACTCTGAAACTTCTCCCAGCCCTTAGTCGACATGAGGGTGAGTAGATAATGAGTGAAATTTCAATTTTGGGTGAACTATCCCTTTAAGACAATTGTTCCCAGCATCTGAAAGAAACCAGAAACCACTTCACGACCAAATCCTCTTATCCCTCCTCCTCCTCCAGACAAACCGGGCTGCTGGTGATGGGGCCGGAGAAGAGCCAGAGCTACCTGCAGTTTAAAACCACTCTGGAGAGGAACAAGGTTCCCATGGTGGTTCTGAGCCGCGACAACTTCAGCCAGCACATCCCCAACTTCAACCTGGCCCAGGGAGACGGAGCGGTGGTGGACGTTACTGCAGGAGTCCTGTACGCCGACCGCGCACTCAAGACTGTTCAGGTACCTTCAGTCTAATTAAAGGGATAGTTCAACATTTTGGCAAATTGTCCCATTGCCATAATCCCTATAGTCATAGCTGTAGCAGTAGCAGGTGCAAGCTGTTTTTAGAACGGCGGAGCAGAGCTGTAAGCTGCTCAGAGCTACGCTACACTACGGAGGTTAATGGGATTTCTTGGTTTCATTCATCAAACTCATCAAATACACAATCCAACAACTCCACAACGCTCTGGTGGACAAGTTGTGACCTGCACATTCACCACGCTATGAGATAATAACACAACGTTACCAGACAGAGTTGTTTTAGAGGGGAATTCATACAAAACCGCTGATGCACGTTGCCTTCAGGGGCAGTTTTTCATCAAGCAGTCTCTGTATTGACCTCGAAAACAACTCTGTCTCAGGCCAATTTGCCAAAATGTTGAACTATCCCTTTAAGATTAAAGTTGGAGGTTGTACTGTGTGGTGATTTTTCAGAACTTTTACTTTGGCTTTTTGGACTTTCCAACCACACAGTCTTCATTTTCAGCAATTAGTTGCTGCTATTTCAAATTAATTTGGCACAAACCAGCAAAAGTGCCACCTTAGCAGTTTGTAATTACATGAACTTATTTCTCAGGCCCTTGGAGAAAAACAAGCAAGCATACAACTAATCTGCCAACTTCAGTCTGGACAGCAGGTGTAAATAAAGGATGAATTTAAACTTTGACCCCATCCCTCGTCAACAATGGGATGTTCATATTTTCACACATTGTGTGTTCTCTTGCCTTTTACAGCCCCATATAGCCTCTGTCTTTATATTATGTTCAAATGTTAAACATGAATACAAAATAACGCACAAGTATCTACTCTGAAATCAACTTCAATACCTTTTATTTGTCCGCAATGGGGTTATTTTGTGTGCAAGAGTGAGGAACATAAAACCATTCAAAGTGGAAGTCACGTAAAACACAAGTATAAGGTCACTAATAATAACCAAACAACCTAGCTCATATTTAAAATAATATTTAAAAGTCTACCAGAGTTTATTCACCTTAAATGCTCCGTGTCTCAAGGTTTCTTCAAGGGGTTTTTAAGGTCTTTCTCTCCTGTGCAAGTATAAAAATGCTCAGTCTGTATCCCTCACAAGCTAAATAAAACATTTGGTCTTCTAAGGTTCATTTTATAGAAATAAACCTGCATTATTCAAAGCATTAATGGAAAGTTACCCTGTGTGTTGTTCAAAAGAAAATTTCAATAAAACATAAATTGATGTCTGCTCCAGGGTTCATGGAGAAACGTCTGCGTTTTTAATGGAAGGAATCTGTATAAAATGGAACAGTAGACGATGCTCCTGTAGCGAGAAAACCTTTGCGAGCGCGTGGAGGAAGCAATAACAGATATAAGAAGCAAAACATTTTCTGATTTTGCGGTCGAGAAGCAGATAGAAAAGTGGGCTGAAAAATACCCAGACGTGGATAATTGGACATATTTCATGGCCTTTTGTTTTAATCTAATAATAGCTCACAGCAGGAATATCTTCAGCAATAAATTCACATTACTGGACTCTGTCAGCGCCGCCGCCGAGATGCACTGGAGGAGAACAGACTCATCCATGGCTGCCAGGTCAAGCACAAAACACTGCTTTGTTGTTTCAATGAGGTGTCACTTTCAATTGACTGGACAGATGTTCAGACGCTTTTTTTGTGTGTGAAGCACCCATCAATTAGAAATTAAAGCTTCTGGAGATAGATGTGTAATAGATCGGCAGATTATTGCTTTGTGCATTTTCATGCCTCGGCTCTTTAATAGCCTCTTGCCTTTAATATTATGTTGTAATAAATGTTGCAATTGATCTGTCTTGTTACATTATCTCGGAGCGGCAGGTTTCTTTTACGTCTTTTTTTCCCCCCTTGTCGTTTCTCCGGCTCTTTGAAATCAGACTCTTGGGTTTTCTGCAGACTGGATCATCTCGGGTGTGTCTAGGTCCTTAAACTGTTTGATGACCAAACCCTAGTGTTCGTGATCCAGTCGATGGCAATGATGCAGACCAGTTTAGCTGATTAATTAGGAAACAAAAGATTGTGAGTAAATTAAAGAGGGAACTGTAAATCAGTATAATCAATGATTTTGCTATTAACTACTGATTGAACATCACTGGTATCAGAATAGTCCTGATATTTCCAGCAGCACAACAGATTAAAGCAGATATCAGTGGAATGTTTTTGTTAATATAAGTCCTAAATAGTCCTATTTTCCGTCAGCAATCACTTACATGAAGTATTTCAGCCTAAACACGAGTCTCTCCGTCACTCTGCTCTGCTGTAACCCGAGGAGAAAATTTTCCTTGTGGGATACAAGTGTTATCCAATGAGGGGAGAGAACGGCATGAAGGGCTGTGTGTGCAGCCAAGGGATGCGCGTGAATGTGGTGACGTAGCACGAGGACCAATTGATGCCTGACAAGGGCGGGGGCTGCTAACTCATGGTGCGTTCAAGGAAACTCGTACTTTGTGTTTTTCCTTCCTGTGAAGTCATACCAGTTCGATCTGGTACGAGTTCACGGGTCGGAAGTTACGAGTGGCCGTTATAGGGAACTTTCACAGACAACAGGACGGTAAAAACACGAGCTACGGGTTACCTGGAACGCTACCAAGTCGTAGTTGTGACTTGAAGCTGTAACTTACGGTTTCAAAAGCCTGCCTTGAACACAGCATTAGCCGAAACGGCCGTGCCACTGATATCTGCTTTAACCTCCAGTGCTGATAAATAAAACCAACAGTGAAAAACCAGCAGCTGCAGTTCCCTTCCCGACCACTAGACTGAGTCTCCAACAGTGAGTCAGAAATAAACATGTCTACAGCCTTGTACAGAAACAGTATGTTACTCTTTAATTGACTGCTGGGTGATCATACGCTTTCCACAAACCATAGTAGCATGTAGCACGTAGCACAAACTGAACGTTGAAATGCAATTTGGCGTCAATCAGGTGTTAGGGGGTGCTGCCAAGATGGCGAATGTGCAGCAGTTTACTCTGAGCTTCAGAAACCTGTGGGCAGAGTCAGAGAGGCTACATCCATCTACTGTTTTTGATAACAAGGCTAACAGTCTGTAGACATGCTAGCAGTCTTCAATCATACACAGTGGTGCTTTTAGCTGAATGCTAAAGGCATTCATGCTTGGAATGACGGCGCTAACACTCTGAACACCCTTAGATAGGTAGATAATGTGGTGGATAGGTATAATCTGTCCATGTTTTTACATCTGAGTTTAGTACATTAGCATGGTAGCATTTACACAGGATCATCAAATGGTGCTTGCTAATAGGAATATGTTGTATTAATTAGCTATATTGTAATAATATAGGTCACGAGGGACCCGAGAGGTGAAGTGACGACTTGTGGCGAGTAGTCAAAATTCACTCACCCATAAAAGATGTGCAAACCTGACTGCCAAGTGGTCATTGACTTCTTGGCGAAACGGTTTGCATAGTTGCCCGCAATGCAGAAGACCGGGGTTTGAAATCCATTCCAATAACAACACAACGCAGAGGTTTCTACATTAGTCACAGTTACATAAAGCCAACTTTACCAAAGTGATGGAAATATACATACATGTTATTGGATAATCCCACTGAATATCCTGTCTCTTGTTCTGTCAGAGCCAGTTCCAGAAGTTGGGTGGAGTCCTAAGAGACAAGGAGAAGGTGCTGGACATCAAGCCCGGCCCTGTGGTGACGGTGACGACCTCTGCTGGCGTCTATCGAGCCAAGAGACTGGTGATCACCGCTGGACCCTGGGCCAACAGACTGCTGAGCCACACCGGCCTACAGCTGCCACTGGAGGTACCAGAGCTCCCTCTTCACAGTACATGGCTTCTTTTTTATGAATCTCTTTCAAAACTGTAGTAGAGAAACTCCAATGGTGTTTAGACCTGACCATCAAAAGATCAGTGAGAGTCCTCCAACCTGACATAGCATTAGCGCTAGGTCTCCAGGGATTGGTTCACACAAGAGTGTTTAACATTGTCATCCAATGTGAAAGATCAGAGCCAGAGATTTTAGATCCATGAGAAATTAATGGAAATTCAGAAACACGCAACGCTAAGTTGTAATATTAGGTAAAGTGATGATAATCTCCTGGATCCACACCCCAACCAATGTCTTCAGCTCAGACACATGATCCTTCACTTCACCAGGTTTTGTGTAAATCAGTTTAAAGGGATACTTCACCCAAAATCGATAATTCACCAATTTTCTACTCACCATCATGCCAAGGAAGGGTTTGGAGAACTTTCAGAGTCATCAAAACGCTTTAGGAGTTCCAGGGGGGAAAAGTAATGTGATCTCTGTTTTTATCCTTGTTGTAGCAGTAGCTCCCAGTGGCTCTGTTGATGTTTGTGCGCATGCGCGAGATTTGCTGCAAGATGTTCTTCCGTGTTTACATCAAACATCCAATGGTTTACAACGACGAACCAACATCTCGCAGGAAATCTCGCGCATGCACACAAACATCAACAGAGGAGCTACTGGAGCTACTACAACAAGGCTGAAAACAACTTTTCCGAACCCTTCCTTGGCATGACGGTGAGTAGAAAATTGGTGAATTATCGGTTTTGGGTGAAGTATCCCTTTAAATCCTGCTGAGAAATAAACAAACCAACAAACAGGCACCAATGAAACACAAAACCCCCTTACATACAAGAAAAATTAATGACACAAATGTTTTGATAAATAGATATAGTACATACTGTATGATTCTCAGATTTTTCTATGGAGTTTTTCCTCAGTCAATGTGAGGGTCTAAGTGCAGAGGATGTTCTTTTGATGCCATGTAAAGCCCTTTGAGACAAACTGTTTGTAAAAACGGGCTATACAAATAAAATTGCCTTGCCTTGCCTAATAAAAATGAACTGAAATGAAACTAAATAAGATAAAACAAAATAATCCATTTTCATCTTTATTGTAAAGAGTTAATTCAAATTGTTAAGGTTGTCCAACTATTATTTTGCACCAAAAACCAAAACAGAAAACATTTTATTGTTATAATAACCTTTTATTTATTAATTTATGTATTTATTCATCCTGTCCACTTGACAAGGTCATGAAAACACCTGGGTCTGTGTCTTTGTTGTGGATCAGGTCACAGAGTCGTATCTATGACTCAGTTTTCTCGTCTTTGGACCTCGACGTAAAAAAAACTCTGATGTGTTCAGACTGTTGAGCTCTATGAGTTTGTACAGTTTAATGAGTTTGTTTGGCCTTGGCGAAGCGACGCACTCTCTGCTGCTCCACGTCACTGTGGGTTACGAGTCATTTCCTGAGCAAACTGAAGTGAAGTCTTCACCCATGTGTGGACTCATCATGCGAGGCCCTTAGTGCCCCCCCCCCCCCGATCGAACATTTGGATTCCTCTCTCCATCCTGCAATATGCCACACATCCTGAAAAGAGGAGGTGATGGAGAAACAAGCAGACAGCTGTTAGAGTGCAGAGCTGGAGTTGATATTGGAGTTGCATTATTCAGGCTTGCAGCGAGCTGGGGGGGTGGTGGTGGTGGGGGGGGGTGCTGGTGGTGGTGATGCCTGTGTGATCTACTGGAAAAAAGCAGCGACTCGGAGCGCGTGGCTCGATGGAGCACTTCAGTCTGAATTTTTATGGAGCCTGGGAAACGAGTGCACGGACGGTTAGTTCATTACACCGAGAGCCGCTGAACAATGTGTCCTTATTACGGCCACCGTCAGACGGACGTCGTTTGTACAGTCGTGTGTACATTTCATTAAATTCTAATTCTCACCTTTCTGCTGCAGAGTGGCTGCCAAATTGCACTTTTATTAGCCAGGAAGAAAAAACCTGATGGAGCAGGAGGAGTTATGTATTTTGTTTGTATATGAAGGTTTAACCAGAGCAGTGGGGGTTAGTGAAGCTACTGATTCTATGTCAGTGTCTTTGTGTTGGTTCAGGACTGAGAACAAGTCTCATATTGATCTGTTGTACAGTAAATATATTGTTAATGAGACTGTGTCCATCAGCCTGAGCTTTCACATCTTCCACAACCACAACAATCCTGCTGCTCGCTTGGATTCTTTCTTTTTTTTAATCAGGTTTTAGTTTTCTTGTAAAGCACTTAACAACCTTGGTAAGAAAAGGGCTATATAAAAATGTATTATAGTATTACTATTTTAAGTTGTAGTAGTAGTAGTAGACGTAGGAGCATTCGCTGTTTTCAAAAAATCATTGTATGATGATGAACAGATGAGGAACTCTTTGTAATTCGGGCAGAGGTAAAAAGAAAATGTCTCATGAATGTGTCATTTCTTTAAAAACTTTTTCAAAAAAAGAAGAAAAAAGGGAAGTTTATTTTTGCCTGACAAATCCAGTTAATCCAGTGAATCAAACCCAGAGGACATCTTCAAAAGTTTAGTCCAAAAATCCCTTTGTGGACTGAAAAGACTAAAAGTTCTGGAGGTAATTCAGCTCAGACTGGTAAGACCAGACCTCATTTAATTGCAGATAAATTTTGAAACGTGTTGTTTGCACAGAATGAGGTCTGTCCCCAACGCTGACAAAAGGACGGACGTAAGGATGAGAAGTCATTAGTATGAACGGGGAGAACAATCACAACAAAGATAAAGCTTCAATTTACAGATGCTAATTTCACATTTGTCTCAAGGCGACCTTGAAAAATGTTGCAATTTTACTTTACTTTTACTTTAAAGTTGCTTAAAGGACAAATGTAGATGTTTGTGTTAAAGCTCCATACGGTGTAAAGGTAGATGTTTGTATTAAAGCTCCATACAGTATAAAGGTAGATGTCCATGTGTAGTGTGATTATAAAGCAGCTCTAGGTTCTATATTAATACTGTGAAAGTATCAAAGCCTCAGTCCACAGAGAAATGCACACAGCCTGTATTCATTAACTGAGCCTTAAAACCAGCCGTCAGGACTTCCTGTCACTTTGTGATGTCACAACAAAGCCCCGCCCCCTCACCACCTGGACCCACCATCCATCCAACAACAACTTGCAGGATTTGGTTTCTCTGAGTGTTTTATTCTGAAATCTGCTCTGTTTTTTTTGGGGGGGGTTGCTCAGAAAACAGCCAGCCAATCAGAAGAGAGAACTCAGAGCCTCCTCTCTTCTGATTGGCTGGAGTTTTGTGCATGTAATCTAAATCCTGGTCCCTCATTGGGTCTTCTTTAGGATGCGGGTCTCTGAGGTCTCTTCCCTGGTTTCTCTGCTGCAGGTGGTGAAGATCAACGTGTGCTACTGGAAGGAGAAGGTTCCTGGAACGTACGACGTGAAGCGACGTTTCCCCTGTTTCCTGCTCACAGAGGGCGAGGAGGCCGACGAGCACATCTACGGCCTCCCGTCCAACGAGTACCCGGGCCTGGTGAAGGTGCGTCACACTGACCTGTCTGGACCGATCTCCGGTCTCAGAGAGTTCACACCACACAAGGTCCAGATGCTGCACAGACCTGGGGTGATTTATTTAAAGGAATAGTTCACCAAAAAATGAAATTCAGTCATTATTGACTCACCCTCATGCTGATGAATACTCCAGAGTACTAAACGTCATTTAGGACTGTTTAGGCTGTAAAAATGTCCTAAATGATGTTGTTTCGAGTAAACTCTGGACTATCTCCCTTCAGGACACTTAAATTGCAGTGGACGAGCAGTGTGGAGGAATATTAAATGGTTTTGTGTAGTTTTATGGACGTGTTTGTGTCGGGCGCTATTAACTCTCATATACAGTTTTGGTTGGACTACGAACCGGCCTCCCGGGTCTCCAGATGCACTTTGAGGAATAAAAACTTACTCCGGAGTATTCATCAGCATGAGGGTGAATCAGTTATGACTGAATTTCATTTGTTGGTGAACTATTCCTTTAAGGGGAAGGAGGAATCATGAATGAGGTTTTTATTTATCCATCAATTGGCTTCATTATTCAACATTAGTGTTTGAACCAGTGCTGCTTGTGCACTCACTGGAGCACTGCTTATCATATAATGCGACTTGTTAAAGATATATATATATATATATACAGTAAATATGAATAATATTATATTTTATTGGCTGTAAACATTGGGGTTTTGAAGTCCTGGAAAAAACTAATCTCTCAGCAACCAGGTGTCTATATTTTTCTGTATTTGCAGTTAATAATTTAACTAATTAACAGGTTTTTAAATACATAATATGAATTAATTTCTCCCACCTGTTAAGCTCTTCAGTTAAAAAAAAAAAAAAATCTAGAGGATTTGTGCAGGATCTGTGTGTGAAGAGCTTCCTCTCCACTCACCCACTCTGAGACTGAAACCGCTGCTGCAAAGTCGAGAGTGAAACGCGCTGCGTCGTCCTGCCTCGGCATCAGATTAGTGGTGGGAGTTGTTGCCGGGTCTGATGGCTCATCTCGGTGTCGGGGCGTCATGGCGCCGCAGCGGGGGCTCGCTGCCTAATGGCAGAAGAGAGAGAGTGGGGGGGGGGACAGATGGTGGTGCCACGTCGCATTATTCACTCGGAGACACAGTCACCGGAGCCACTGTAGTGTTCGCCCGATATCTGGACCATTAAACATAATTTGAAAGAAAATGAAGCAGTGAAGAATATTGTAATTACTCATATTGTGTGTGTGTGTGTGTGTGTGTGTGTGTGTGTGTGTGTGTGTGTGTGTGTGTGTGTGTGTGTGTGTGTGTGTGTGTGTGTGTGTGTGTGTGTGTGTGTGTGTGTGTGTGTGTGTTGTAGTAATCCCTCACTGAGTCAGGTTGCTACAGGATTTAAAAACATTGGAGACCACACACATAAAGATTTTAGATTTTTAACACCATGATCCTCTGAACAGATTCAACAGCGTGATCAAACGTGACTTCAGTGGCATCTAACGTCTTTTACTCATTGAGGTTATTATGGTCTGTCCTGCATGAGACACTATAAAGTCATCTGTCTGTGTTTTCCTCGGTTCCTGTAGATGCTCTTTTTTTGTTGGCCAGTCAGCTGGTTGTTCTGTTTCTTTTCTCTTTTCTTTCTTATTTTCTTTTTTAATATTTTTTTTATCAGGCAGAAACAAACTAAATCCTTCCTGCACAGATACTACCATGTATTACTCTCCCTTTCCTTTTGCATTTCACAAAATAAGATCATCTGAATAAAGGACGTCACACATTATAGAGATCTACTCACAGCTCGTTCTCCTCAGTAGTCCCAATAGCCATAGTCTGGTACTTCAAACCATATAATGACGTATTTAACAGGAACTACTGTAGCCAAGATTTCCACCTTAATTAAACAGCTTTGGAGTAATTGTGATCGTTAAATGTATATTGTTCCAGGGAGAATGGAGGCTCTCTGCCTTCCACCTAGAGTCTCTTAGCTGAAAACCAACCTTGCAAGATCAGAGCCTCCAAGCCAAGAGCAACATGGGCTGCTCAAAAATCAATAATTCACCAATCATCTCCTCACCAACATGCCAAGGAAGGGTTTGGAGAACTTTCTGAGTCATCAAAACGCCTTAGGTGTTCCAGGGGGGGTCCGGCTGGCAACGGGTTTTCATATAATGACGGCGGATAGAGTTCATTATCGAATCGTCCAGAACACACACTATGAAACATCCAGATACCTCAATAATTTGATCTGTTCTTAGCCTTGTTGTAGTAGTAGCTCCCAGTGGCTGCGTGAGATTTGCTGCGAGATGTTGTTCCTTGTTTACATCAGACATCAACCAACAACAACCAACGAACATCTCGCAGCAAATCTTGCGCATACACACAAACATCAACAGAGCCACTGGGAGCTACTGCTACAACAAGGATAAAAACAGAGATCACATTCATTTTTTCTGAACAACTTTCTCATGTGGCGGCTTCAGGACACTTGGGTCAGTACAGACGAGCAGTATGGAGGTATCTGGATGTTTCATAGTGTGTGTTTTGGACGATTCAAAAGTGAACTCTATCCGCCGCCATTATATGAAAACCTGTTGCCAGCCGGACCCCCCCTGGAACTCCTAAAGCGTTTTGTTGACTGAAGTGTCCAGTAGACATCTACTGTATGGCTCTATGGATTGCCTTCTCGCTTGTTTTCGTACTCCGACTTGCATACTGTAGCTCCCCTTTAAAGCAGTTCAGGTCACTGTGGGTTTATTTATTGGACCTTTTTTGACCACCGTCTTAGATTCCTCAGAGAGAACTTCAGTCTTGTTGCAGGTTTTTCAGTCAGGACTAGCTGATCTGGAATCGTTAATATCAATCATGTTTGATAATGACTGTACTGTATGAGATCAGGAAGGATCTGACCCAGAGTCATCTTGATGAATCATCAATTATAAACTTTATTGTCCCTGTAGGAGGAATTCATTTTGGACTCATCACAGTCTGAGTCTCCATGATACAAAGACGAAGCTAATCATGTTTAATCATGTTGCACATGTTCAGCACCAAACACAAGTACCACTGATCCTGTGGCCTTAAAGTAACATTATTTAAAAGCTCTGTTGATGTCAGTAGAAATTAATCTCTTTAGTCTGTAATGTTTCCATGACAGCAGTACTTCACACTCTGATCTCAGCAAAACAAACATATTGACTCAACACACTTGAGGATTATTTGGACAACTAATCATCTGTAAGGAGCCTCGTTTCGGCCGCAAACCTCAGACTGCGTGAGTGTCGAAACCAGAGAAACTGCTGCTTTGTTCAGTTTGCAGCTTGAACCTCGACCTGAACAACACTTCATGGTTCATATTGTAATGATGTTGTATAACGTCTGTCCTCCTGTCTGCAGATCTGCTACCACATGGGCAGTGAGACGGACCCGGACCAGAGGGACCAGCAGACGGACCGCTCCGACATCGACATCCTGCAGCGCTACGTGGCCCGCTGTTTACCGGGGCTGCTGCCCCGACCGGCCGTGGTGGAGAGCTGCATGTACACGGTGACGTAGCAAGCAACACATTTTTGGTTCTAAGAGTCTGATATTAAAGGGATAGTATCATTTTTTTTAAAGTGGGGGTGTATGATCTACAAATAGCCCCTAAGTACTTTAATTGCAGTAGAAGACTCTCTGCACTCCTCCCGTTAGCAACGCCAGCCCATAGCCCTGCCCAGAGATTTACAACATAGTATGTTGTAAATCTCTGGGCAGGGAGTAATACACTGTATTACAGTGTTGTGAACAGACCCAAAGAAACGGCCTATTTTCGCGGCCTAAAAGAGGTTTTACCTGAAAAAAAATACACAGTTCCATTGTTCACTATAATATAATTTTTTCCAGCCCTTCAAAGTGCAGGAAAAACGCAGTTTTTATTTGGACCTAACCAACTGCTGATCGGCGGGCGCTAACCCTGGGCGGAGGGATAAGTGAGTTGGTTAGGTCCAAATAAAACATTTCCTGCACTTTGAGGGGCTGGAAAAAATTATATTATAGCGAACAATGGAACTGTGTATTTTTTTTCAGGTAAAACCTCTTTTAGGCCACGAAAATAGGCCGTTTCTTTGGGTCTGTTCACAACACTGTATGTTGTAAATCTCTGGGCAGGGCTATGGGCTGGCGTTGCTAACGGGAGGAGTGCAGAGAGTCTTCTACTGCAATTAAAGTACTTAGGGGCTATTTGTAGATCATACACCCCCACTTTAAAAAAAAATGCTACTACTTCCCGAGCCGCTGTGGCCGACAGACCCTCACGTTCCGCGGCGAGAGGCTGTGACATGGCACGGTGCGTCTGTGTTATTGTTGTTTAGTGGCGCCCCCCCCCCGCCCCCGATGGTGGTTTTGTGAATAGAACAACATTTGTTGTATATATTTATCTTACACGAGCCCTTTGATCCAGAAATGCGAGTGTCAGAAGAGCAACAGACACAAACAGAGCACCTTTCATAAAAGACGCTCTATCTCCTTTTCTAGAAAAAAAGGAGAAGGGATTTTGGTGAAACCCAGCCATGTTTAGCTTGACTTTTCTCAGGAACAGAGGCACGTAGAAACAAACGGTTTGTGGTCATTTGAAGCATAAAGTTTCACCTTTCAAATGAGCTACAGTATGTGTTGGTGGCAATAATATAGAATACACTGTGGCACTACATAAAAAGTCAAAAATGGTCTAAATTGCCGGTACACTTGACTAAAACTTTGGAAAGGAGCGCGGCACTCAATGAGTTAATAAGCCTGTGAATATTCTCATTTGTCCAGGTCATAGTTATCTCAAGGAAATTTAAATCGAACGCAACTGGACTTGGTTATTTGTCTGGGAAGACGTTTCACCTCTCATCCAAGAGGCTTCATCAGTTCATGTTCACATCTGACCAGGCTGCGACTGGTCTCATATTAATGTGGATGAATCTACGTTACCCACTTGTTAATGGGTTCATTTTCGATTAATATATCATTTTGTCTTTATAGTTATTTTGATATTATTATTTAGTGAAATAAGATTAAGATTAATAGCAACAGTATAAAAAGAGAAACAGAATAAGACAAGTAGAATATAAACATCACACAACAATAAGTTATAAAAACAATAAAAAGTGCATGTAATAACGCTGCCGGATCGCTAGTTGGCATCGTTTATGGTTGGAACTACGACGGTATCTGATCGTCTTCCAACCTCCGACTTTTGTTCTTGATGAATGAAAACATTCTTGGGAAATGTTTTCGTGCGGAGTAGGAGTGGGATTGGGAATCTTTGGGTGTCTCACAATTCAATGCAATTCCGATTCTTGGGGTCACGATTCGATTCGAAATCGATTCTCGATTCAAAACGATTCTTGATTTTTTTTTTGTTGAGATTTTTAGTTTGCTTTTTTAACACCAGACCATGTGAAAAAGTTGAATGATGATGATGTCTACAGATTATTATACCAGGAGCCATATTTACCCCCAAAAAATGCACATCACATGTTGCAGATTTATTCAGCAGCAATATATTTGAACCGTTTTAAAGTAAACTGCTACAGCGCTGTGTATGGAAGCCTGTGAGGGCGTGAATTGAGACGGAGGAAACGTGAATAAAAATCAATTTTTGAAGATTATGAATCGATCCAGAATCGTAGAGGATAAGAATCACGATTCTTACATGGATCAATTTTTTTTCCCACCCCTAGTGCGGAGGCTCATGGGAAATGTTGTGTGAAAACACTTGTCACTTTAAAGGAAACTAAACATTGTTTTACTTATGCTACTTCCTTGTATCAGAAAAAGAACAATATGCTGTAGGTTTAGCATCTGTCCCTTCAGTGTTTGTGTGCAAAGAACAGAGGTGAAGTTGCTTCCTTTTATAAACTCTACAGGTCACAAAGTTTATTATTCTTCTTTCTGTTTTAGTCTGTAAACTCTCAAACGGATGCCGGTCTCCTGTCCTGGACCGGGTCTGGCTCTGAGAGGATTTTCATCTTTGCTGTGCATACAATTTGTTGGAAATTAACTAAAAGCCTGTCCCATATAGACGCCTGTCTCTGATATAAGCCGGGTCAGTTCGGCAGATGAAGCAAACAGAAGCTTCTATTGGAGAATTTACTGTAAGTGTATTTTGGTTTGTATTTTTAAGAAAAATCCTACAGACTTACCTTTAGGATAGATGTCTTTTGTGTCTTTGCATGTGTTTTCTCAAAGTGCAGTGAGTTGAGCTCTCTGGGCTTCAGCTGCTCTCTGACACATCCACAGATCAACTTATCACACGCTGATGAAATGTTGTGTTCTGCAGAGTAACACTCCTGCTCCTCAGAGGATGAACCTGCTTTCAGTCCAACTGGAGCTTCTCTTCACTCTCAGTGTTGTTGGTTCTGTCCAACCTGTTCAGGTCCTAACAGACACCACAGGGTCTCTATGGTCCAACATCAACATCAACAGTTCATCATGAGCTCAGGTTTATTATCAGACACTAAAACTGTGTGAAGTCTGAAGGTTTCTGTCTCTTCATGTTTAATTCACGAGCAAATCCGGCTTCTTCGCTCTCAGGTGTTCGCTTCTGTTTAAAGGATGCATAACTCTGCTGTGTGTGTGTGTGTGTGTGTGTGTGTGTGTGTGTAGCAGGGGGTGGTGGGGGATTGTGCAGCTGCTCTGCCCTCCAGCAACACTCGCTGCTGCTTTCACCACGATCACAGACTGAAGCTGTAGGAAAACATAATATCTGTGACCTTGTCCAATGCCACTGAAAATCCTGACAGTCACGCTCCTTTCTCACTTAACAGGGAGCGCGACGCGCCGTCACCAGCGCCGCTCACAAAGAGGCCAGAGTGTTAAATTACACGTGTCTCCGCGGCTCCCCGTTAAAACCCCGCGTCCTGTCAGAGGTGGTTAGGTTTTTTTCTGTGACGGACTCTTTGGTGCCGTTAAAAAAACACGTTTTAAAACACATTTTTCCTCGCAGACACAATGACACACGGCTCCAGAGGCCACGTGGCCGAGTGCACGGAGAGACAGAGAGAGAGTGTGTGTGTGTGTGTGTGTGTGTGTGTGTGTGTGTGTGTGTGTGTGTATCCTTGTCAAGTCGTCAAGGACGGTCAGCAGCCACATGTCTATGGACAGAGAGAAGAAGAGGCTGCGTTCACAATCACACATCAACAGATCTAAACATTACATTAGTTTCAGTAACACAGGTCACGTGACCGTCAGACTCACTGGACACGTGCTGCGCAGTCTAAAACAGAAAGTAGATCAAGAACCTTTTATACCAGTATGGCAAGCCATTTTAACATTTAAAAGCCAGACTGGATATGTGTTGCAGAAATCTGTAATTCAGTTTTGTCTGCAACTACGTTCTTCCTAGGACAAATTACGTCACTTTTGCCATTCATGTGTATGGGGTTTGTCATTACAGATATCTACAATTCAGTTGCAGATATCCGCTATGTGAATTACAGATATCTGTAACTGAATTATGACTGGTACTAATTCCAGTTTGAGATATCTACAATTTGATTCTGACTAGTCATAATTCCAGTTCAAGATATCTTTAATTCACCTCAGTTAAAGGAGCGATATGTAAGAATGTGGCCAAAGTTGTTGCTGCAGTCAAATCCAAACATGATGCGTTTAGTCGCCGGGTGAAAGCTCAGGAAGAAAAAAATGATGTTGTGTAACATTCGCTGTCTGTGTGAAAGGACAGTTTAGTGTTAAAATGCAGAATGTAACTCAACAACGGCAAAGACAACGAGCTCAGTTTCCAAAAGTCTCACTTTCTACTATTCCAAACCAAAACACTTTTTTAAACTAAAAACTATCAGGTTTACGGCAATGAAAGCAGAAGAAATGACAAATTTTAAAACCAAAACTTATTAAAGTCTGAATGAGTGAGACCTCAGATCAGTTCTGGTTCTGAACCCACAGGATCTAAAACCAACAACTTCATGGTCGAAGCTCTTTGTCATTTGGACTTTATTCATGTTAATGTTTTGTTGTCGTCGTCGTCGTTGTTGTTGCAGGTCACCCCTGACCGCCACTTTGTGTTGGACCGTCACCCCGGCTACAGCAACATCGTGATCGGAGCTGGATTCTCAGGTACGACGCGACACGACACAATTACACAACTACCTATATTAATTTCAATATTTTAACACTTTCATTATAAATTAATCATCTTATTGATTTATTTTTAACTCTTATTCATCATTTCAGCTGTTCATATGTTGTTGCTGTGTTGGTGTGCATTCGTATTTTAAACTAATAATTAATTGGTGGTTTTTCATTCAGTCCCTTGTGAAGCACTTTGATCTGTATTTAGACTTTGTATGAAAGCGGTATAAATAAAGTTCGATTGAATGATAAAAACCAGACTAAGAGCCTCCAGCTGTTCCAGCAGCTGTATGAGGCTTTGTGCTGAACACTACCATGTTTCCAGTGGTGAAGTTAACATGTTGAAGAGCAGCGTGCTCACATAATTTATAATGTTTGCATGCTGGCACTTTAATTAGCATAAGACATAACGAGCAGCCGAGGCCGATGAAAACGAGATTTTTATTTTCCAAGGCTCTTGTTTTAAAGCAGATTCCTAGAACATTTGAGGCCACTTGAAATGTCAAAACTGACTTTTATAAACAGTTTTTCAATCAAATTCAAATAAAGGTGCAAAAAAAGTCCTTTGTTTTTGACCATGACGATGTCAAATTCTCAATTCCCAATTATTTAATTGACAATAAAATAATTATTATTCTGATGAAGAAAAGGTTTTCATTCTGTCGCCCACTATTATTGTTACAAGTCAGCAGGGCTTTTGATTTGAAAAACAAAGACAAACCCTAATGTTTTTCATAAATGCATTATGTATGACCCGTTTATCTTTACTCAAAACACTTATGGAAAATAATGGTACGTTCCATCATTTACATATAGTCGAATTATTTGATATAAGAACGTCTGGTGTTCAAACAGAAGGAATCAGCCTCCAGTTTATATTTATTTCATAAACCAAACAGGAAGTCGCTCCGTCCCACTGCTGTGGAAACAGGAAGTGGAACATTAGTCATGATGTCAGAGTCGACCCGCAAACATAAAACCAATATCTGAGTCTGGATGAATCAACCCAGTGACCAGTGATGGCATCTGTACCTGGAGCAAAGTAAACAACAATATGTTTACAAAAAAGAATGAAAAGGAAGCTGCAGAGACACACTACACAGACAGGCCCGCTTTAAAGGGATAGTTCAACATTTTGGCAAATTGGCCCATTGCCATAATCCCTATAGTCTTAGCAGTAGGTTCGTTACCTTTAATTGTCGGTGCAAGATATTTTTAGAACGGCGGAGCAGAGCCGCGAGCTGCTCAGAGCTACGCTACGGAGGCTCATGGGATTTCTTGGTTTCCTTCATCAAACTCATCAAATACACAATCCAACAACTCCAAAACACTCTGGTGGACAAGTTGTGACCTGCACATTCACCACGCTATGAGATAATAACAGAACGTTACCACACAGAGTTGTTTTAGAGGTAAATGCAGAGACTGCTTGATGAAAAACTGTCCCTGAAGGCAACGTGCATCAGCGGTTTGGCATGAATTTTTACCTCTAAAACAACTCTGTCTGGTAACGTTGTGTTATTATCTCATAGCGTGGTGAATGTGCAGGTCACAACTTGTCCACCAGAGCGTTTTGGAGTTGTGTATTTGATGAGTTTTCCCATGAGCCTCCGTAGCGTAGCTCTGAGCAGCTCGCGGCTCTGCTCCGCTGTTCTAAAAATAGCTTGCACCAACAATTAAAGGTAACAAACCTACTGCTATGACTATAGCGATTATGGCAATGGGCCAATTTGCCAAAATGTTTAACTCCCTCTTTAATTAGTGTAATGGAAATCCATCCAATAGATGTGGAGATGTTTCAGTCTGGTCATAGAGACGATGGAAAACACAAACACAAGGACTTTTAACAGCGAGAGGGAAAACAACGACGCAAACGGTGTCGATGCTCCGAAGCCGCCGGAGTCAAGTAGAAAATGTTGGCGTCGAAATGAAAATGTCAAAATCTCGACGAGACAAAAGAGCAGAAAAGCTGCTGGTGCACCAGATGTGCAGCCGACGAGTGCCAACACAGAAAGAGCAGCAGCAGCCAAGTGAATCAGCATCACTTGTCCTCACCCCCCCTCACCCTCCCCCTCCTCACCCAGGAGGAGCACGGAGCCAAGTGGCCCAGTGCTCAGTGTGCAGCACAAAAGAAAGTGTGTTTACAGCACATGTTTGGGACCAGTGTGGGTCAGAGGATGGAGATCAGAGTCTGAGTCTGAGCTGGATTTACTGGACAGGAAAGAAAACAGAAAAAAAACAAAATGGACGACAGACAGCAGCTGGAAACAGAATTAAAACCTCGTCTGAAACCGTTTTGAACCAGATCCATCCGGTTCCATCTGTTTCTACTTTGCCGTCTTTTTATTCTGTTCCAGTTTCGCTCTGAGTGAAAACAACAGAAGAGCAGAGACAACAGGAACATCGTTTGTGTGTTAAATCGTTAAAAAGGATAAAATCTGAAAAACCAAAACGTTGAACAAACGAATTACATACTCATGGTTTTACTGTTCCCAGTGAGTCCATCTTTTTCCCAGCAGGAGATTTGTCTCGTTTAGGCTCCGCCCTGCGTCAGAGGACGAGGCTTTCACACCGACCTCGTTCGGTCCAGACTTTCTGACTTTTTCTGTTTGATCTGAACCAGGTTTGAAAGCTCCACCAGACCATGGTTTTGACCAAAGACCTGAAATTTAGTCTCGGTCCGTACTTTTGTACCTTTAACAGGAAGTTTAGCCTACACACGTTAAGGCCTTAGCACACTGACTCCATTTTTTTCATACGAAATTGCCGCACGTCAAAATATAAATTCGACCTCATGCTGTGTCAATTGCGTTTGATACACTGACTCAGGTTCGATTTTGCAGTCAAGATCATGGTGTTTGTCCTGTGATCAGGGTTGATCTGTGTGTGTGTGTGATCAATTGGATCGTGGAAATTGGTCCTCTTTTTTTTTGTGTGGCTCCAGTTATGCTACAAGTTGATCGAACTGGACCACTGGACTGTCATCCTAAAATAAATCTGAAAACCGTCCGGATAGTTCTGCAGTTCCTTTACAAGAAGGTGGAACTCCCATTGCTCTCTGTTTCCTCTCTATTTTCTTTTTCACTTCAAGAAGTGAGAGCACCACAAAATCATCCTCACTGTTTGACGACTCCATTTCCCCCCTTCGACCACAAAAAAAAAACACGTGTGAATAAAACACATTTGATTCAGTGTGCAAGGTACCTGTGCGTAACAATTTTTGTCGGATGACAGATAGGAAAAACGCATGTGGACATTCATACAAATGTGGTGTTGATGCTGCTGGTAGCATGGCATAACATTATAATTACCGTTGCCAGGATCCCACAAAGTTGTTCATTCATTTTCCTAGTTCGCCACTTTGCTAGCTACACACGCACCTGTTTACAAACCAATCCGTATCAAATGTAGGGAGACACAGCGTAGGTAATGAGGATAGGACGTCAATATGTGATAAACAGTTATTTGATGAGCTCACATTAATGCAGCATGGAACCAGAAGCAACCGGATCAAATGTAGAAAATGTAGCAGAAACATCAACCTGGGTTCAGACCTTGAATCGGTCTTTCCAGCATGAGAACGCCCTGAGACTATGAATGAGTGAATGAAGGAATGGTTTTAACAATGTGCATGTGTGTCATCACTGTCTTCCCTGGCAGTAACGCAGCAGAACATGTTCACAAATGTGTGCAAGACGTAAACAAAACAACCTCACTACCCAGCAACAGTTGTGCTATTTCCCTGCTGAAAAAAATCTGAGAAACCATTAGGAATATTCTATGGGTTTCTAATGGTTCCTGATGGTTTGTAATGGTTACTTATGTTTTCCTAATGGTTCGGTTTGTTTTTCTAATGGGATTCTATTATGTCCTACTGGTCCCTACTAGTGGTTCCTACGGAGTCTAATGGTTTCCAACAGGAGTCTAATGGTTCCTACGGGAGTCTAATGGTTTCCAACAGGAGTCTAGTGGTTCCTACAGGTGTTTCTATACCAGTCTAATGGTTACAGTGGTCTAGTGGTCACTACAGGGTGTAGTGGTCTCTGTGATGGAGGAACACAGATGTCATGACTTATCCATCCAAGAGGAGGGAAAAGAACACAACCTAATGGAGGTGCTAACTATTTCGCAATTTTGTGTTGTTTATTCGTTACGTCCCCGGTGTGAAACAGCATACTCCAAACTTCTTTGAAATGCAGGTCTTTTATTGACATACACACAATAGCCTACAATAAAATTTAATTATTGATTTATTTTACTCTTAAATCTGAAGGTTTACAGCTATCTTTATTTATTCAAGTTAGATTTTAACTTAGATATAAAATATTTTTCTGAGCAAATATGAAGCAAAGTTGATACAATTATCCAGTCAATTTTGTATTTTTGATTCAATACTGACTATACGAAAATTAAAATCAACACACACGTGGTCAAATACGAGTAAATTAAACTATCTGCGACCTGACAGGCAAAACGCAGATAAATGTGAATTTATAGGGGAGAGTGGGGGGGAGGAAGGGGAGAGAGAGGAGAGGGAGGGGGGTTGCTCTCTGCCTGTTGCTAGCCTGTTGCTGGGGGACTTTTACCAGCTCGACTTTTGATTGGTGCATCGAACATGCAGCGTCACTGTGATTGGCTGTTGGATTAGGCAGTTGAAAACCTAACGATCTCCGTGGATTTTCGCACTTCGACAACGGCTGGAGGAGAAGGAACCAGAGCAACGGCTCCCTGTCCTTTTGATAGAAGAACTATGAAAAAGGATGCGTGATACAGGCGTGGTGACCGGAGAGGAAGCCCAGAGATTCAGAGGTACCGGTACTAAGCTTAAATTTAAACGAGTGTCATGTCCGTTGACAAAACGTTAGCGTTAGCATTAGCATTAACATTAGCATGCCTGGCAACACAAAACGGGCCTGCAGCTCGCTCGCTAACGTTGCTCATACTAACGTTACCCAATATAACTTTGTTAGACAGTGAGGCAGTGTATGTAGCTCGCCTTTTTAAAGTTTTTCCTGCTCTCAGTTTGTCAATTCGTGCTAAAAGTCTAGCCATGGTCAGCTAACGTTAATGTAAAATGGGCTAACGTTATGGGCTCTATTTAAAAAAAAAAAGTCCGTTATCTAACGGTTATAGCAGCAGCGCGCGAGACAGCTTTGTGGACTGTGTGTGTGTGTGTGTGTGTGTGTGTGTGTGTGTGTGTGTGTGTGTGAGAGAGAGAGTGAAGTAGTTAACTTAGCTGCACTTTTTTTTTATGACCGATAACCAACGCTCCTTAACCGTTGAGGTAAAAACATCAACTTTTTTATTTTTATTATTTTTTTTGCTGTTATAAAACACACCTGCGCTGCAACGGCTGATCAGCGCCAGATGAGTGTGCTCTGTATCAGCTGGAGGTTAGCCTAGTTAGATCGTCCAATGTTGAACTGTGTTATTATTTTTGACATGGGCTATAGCTTCTCAAACTGTTGATCTATATGATGGAGGAAACACTGAATGTTATTGAATTTTATTTATCACAGCTAAGACATGCTTTGGGTTAGGGACAAGCTAGAAATATCTCCCTAGTTAAGTTAAATTATCTGAGTTTATCTTGACTGCTTTCCTTGTCAAGTGTGCAGCTATTTCATTTCCCTCTGTTTACTTTTTTCAGATAATGATGTGGATGGTGTAACAGTTGAGTGAGGCCTCGCAGACACCATGGTGCCCATTTAAAGGATCATTGAAAAAAGCAGATCAAATTCAGTTAATTCATCAACAATCTCAAGGAGCCAGTTACATCAAGGTGAGCATGTGTATGATGCTTTCAGAGCTTTCCTGAGTTATGTTTATATGTTTTTAAGGAAGCTTTAAATTCAAAAGTTAGAACCTGCAAGAACCAGCCAGAGAAACATGTCCAAAGTCAGTGGTGCACATCAGACAAGTCAGTTTTCATACAAACTAACGCGACTTATATGTTGCACGTGCTACATCAAAACATGCCTGTGCTAAGAATGAATCTGCCCTGTAGCATGGCTGCTATGGGTAAACAAGAAGAAGAATCGCGACCGATTAGCGCGTTTAGCATTTATTAGGCTGCAGCGTGACCTGTGCAGCAGCAGGAGGAAGAGGAGGAGGAGGAGGAGGTTGACTGACTGTGGCAGGACACCTCTGCCTCTGTTTCACTTTATGTTGCTGGTAAATAATGTGGTTGTAGTAGTAGGCTAAAGTTAAATTATTTAGTATGCACTAATTAAAGGGGCAGAGCTTTAAGAGACCTTTTAGCTTTTATATTTTATAAGATATAATTTTTGTAAGAACCACAATTAATAAATATAGGTTATATATTTCAGTGAATATCTAATTGTTCTTAGCATTTGTTAGATAACTTTCTTTGCCCAATAAATTAAAACATGTTGGAACTATCAATGTCTCCTCTTGCCGCCAGAATCTCACCTACTTTTAACCTCAGACTGTCACAATGATGTATCAGATGTCAGACTGCCTCAATCTTTCAGTTTTAACCTGAATATACAAGACACGATTGATTTTCCCAACGACCAAAGTATAAGAAACCGAACTGAAAACCATGACCACAAAACCGTGAACCAAACTGTTTGCTTGAACATCTTTTAAATACATATTGCCGCTTAATATGTTTTATGTAACCTATGGCATTTTTAAGCTTCATGTGTGTTATTGGACAGAAAGAGCAGCGCTACCTCGGAGCATAGCCTACGTACAGAAAACACATTTACATCAATAAATAAATGTTTCCCCCTTCACATGTTTCAAAACCAAACACAGAGAGACAGCTTGTGCAGGTTTAACAGGAGCAAAAGCTATGCTAACCTGAGTAAATCTGGACCCTAGTCTCATGCTAAAATTGACTGTAAATTCACCTTTAAAGTTGTTTTGTTTTGTTTGGGGGTCGGTATCTTCTCACCTTTTTTACTCCTGATGAGTTTGCACCCCTGAGACTAGAATGTTTATTTGTCATGGCACATAAAAATACAACATAACTCAGTTTTGCAGCTTGAATTATATTCAACAAGATTTGGACCTGCAGTCCCTCGCTTTGTACTGGAGCAAAAACTCCCCCTTTAAGTCTTGAAATGTTCTTGAAATTCCTTTTTCTTGAAAGTCAGACTTTGACTAAAATATGAATATTTTTGTCTTTTTCTATTCCTTTCCAGGGAAAACCAAAAGACTCTCAGCACTTGGAGTAAACTGCTATCCCTGCAGACCCTTGACTTCATCTCCCTCCAGGGATGCTGGGTGGTTTTTTTAGTGGGGGTCCTGCTGTCTACACCCCACTTCCCGTGTCCCTGTCTCTCTCCCATGTTTGTCTGTTTATGTTCAATATGTTTTAAGGTTTTTATTTGCTTCATGATGGTTTGATGGTTCATGTTCTGAAAAGATGTAATTAAAATCACAAACTGCATCAAGTTGTCACGCCCCATATGTCCTGTTCCCAATTCGGAGGGGAAAATATCCGAATACATACACAATTACACATATGTATAGACATGTCTCTGGTGCCCAGTGTTAGGACTCTGCTATAATTTCTGTTGCAGGAGTAGGTTTCTCAACATTGTTCTAATAGTTTTAGATCCTAATGGGACCAGTTTTCTAATGGTTTTCGCTCCTAATGGAACCAGTAGCTTTCTAATGGTATTACATTCTAATGGGACCAGTAGGTTTCTAATGGTTTTATATCCTAATGGTTCCTAATGGTTTATTTCCTAATGGTTTTATATCCTAATGGTTCCTAATGGTTTTATATCCTAATGGTTCCTAATGGTTTTCCTAATGGTTCCTAATGGAGGTTCCAATTCCCATTAGACCATTAGGAACCTAATGGTTCCTAATGGTTTTTTCTAATGGTATTCTACTGGATTTTTCAGCAGGGTTGTGCTGTGAACAGAAGATATTCAATAAAGGGCAGGGCTAATGGCAAGGCAATTTATTTGTATAGCCCGTTTTTACAAACAGTTTGTCTCAAAGGGCTTTACATGGCATCGTAACAACATCCTCTGCCCTTAGACCCTCACATCGACTGAGGAAAAACTCCATGGAAACCCTTTTAACAGGGAAAAGTCGGAGAAACCTCAGGGTGAGCAACAGAGGAGGGACCCCTCACCCAGGACGGACAGACGTGCAATAGATGTTGTTACAGACAAGAAAACAGTTTACAGTTTGTCACAGAATGTGCGAAATATGGAAAATAATGGAGTCATACTTGCTAATTAGCATATGAGGTTCAGTCAAAATCAGTTTTTCCTGATGATATCTTGGCATAATGATCTTTATATTATATTTATTTTATATTTGATTTAGAGTATTTGATTTTGAATTGGCCGGGTCTTTATTGACCTTCACAGTGACCTACCGCAAGACGGACAAAAGCGAAAACATTTGCCAAGAATGTTTTCATTGATCAAGGATGAAAGTCAGAGGTTCAAAGACGATCAGATACCATCGTAGTTCCGACCATAAACGGCGATTCGGCGGTGTTATTCCCATGACCCGCCGGGCAGCGTCCGCAAAACCGACACTGGGAAATGCTGGGCGAGTCGACCACTAATAATAGTAACAAATTAACTATAAAAACAAAACGATATATATTTATAGAAAATGGACCCATTAACAAGTGGGTAACGTAGATTCATCCACATTAATATGAGACTCTTTTATAACAAAAAAAAACCCTCCTCATTGTCCCTTTAAAGAAGGAAGCTGTAGGTTTTTGGGTTCAGGCTGAAAACACCCGACACTTTTTAGGTAAATAAACATGATCTGGAAAAAACAGGTGAAGAAACACTTAAAAGACGTAAACAAAGTCTTCAGTTGTGTTGCGATGCTAATTTAAATTAAGGATTCATCCTCCGGGGACCACGAATGTCTGGGAGCTTCGTCCTGGCTGAAATATTTCAATTATGGCAAATTAAAAAAATCCTCCCCGACTCTGCATCTGTTTAATTAGCAGGTGAGTTAGCTGTGTTCATGGTGTTGATTAATATTGTTGCCGTCTGAGCTCGTTCTCCAGCTCCTCTGCAGCGAGGACGCTCGCTCAGAGCCACGTTGGGAGAAGTTCACATAATAGGACGGCAAGAAAAAAAAAAGGAAAAGAAAAAGTGTGTTGCCTTCCTCCTCCTCCTCCTCCTCCTCCTCCTCCTTCACGACGTGCATTTGTCATCAAAGCTCAACACAAGTGCTTTAAAGCAAGTGCTGGGGGGTTGCCATGGCTACAAAGTCACCCCGTGGGCTTGGCCATCTATTGAGGTTTTCCATTCTCTTTCCCTGGCCAAGATGAAAACCCACGTGGCCAAACTGTCAGAGCCGAGCTTTTGTGACTTCAAAGCCGGCCTGAATCCAGGGGAGCTGCGAGACCTTTGTCAGATGGCGGTGGCAGCTGCGGCGGCGGTAACGGCGGTGGCAGTAGCGGTAGCGGCGGGCTGCATTCCTCCAGCCCTGTTGACATTCAGGATTTGCCTCTCAGACCTTAGCAACAAGGAAAGTCAGGCGGCCGCCACCGTGTTTTTGAAAATAGACGCTCTCTCGTCATCTATCTCACTCCTGGAGCACATGAAGCCATTATGCAGAGAAAGGACAAAATCTCCCTTATTTAGCTTTTGGTCCCAGTCGACTGAAGTGAAGAGATGCTCAGTGACAGGCATCGCAACAGCTCTTCTCCTCTTTTATGTATTCATTCACGTGGGGGCTCAAAGCCCCTCGCCTGACTCAGACAAAAGGCCCAGAGATATTTATATCTAAACTACGAGGTGCACGACACGCTCACATTAAGACGTGGACTCATCTGGCGACCTGTGTTCGACATTGTTTATCCACTGTCTTCTTTTCTCCAGGTCACGGCTTCAAGTTTGGACCAATCATCGGGAAGCTTCTGTGTGAGCTCAGCCTGGGAGAGCTGCCCTCCTACGACCTTTCACCTTTCAGAATCGGACGCTTCCAGGCCAAGACCAAATCAGCTTTATAGTACAAGAGCATCGAGAAGGATTATGTAATTTTAGCTAATGTAAGAATCGATATCATCATGGTAATTTATCATCAAGAATCACACAATGAAGACGTTCTGGGCTTTGTTTTATTATGTGAATTCTTCATCATGTAATCAGCTGTGCAGCACTTAAGGGTAAATGTTTGTGTTAAAGCTCCATACAGTATAAAGGTAGATGTTTGTGTTAAAGCTCCATACAGTATAAAGGTAGATGTCCATGTGTAGTGTGATTATAAAGCAGCTCTAGGTTCTATATTAATACTGTGAAAGTATCAAAGCCTCAGTCCACAGAGAAATGCACACAGCCTGTATTCAGAAACTGAGCCTTAAAACCAGCCGTCAGGACTTCCTGTCACTTTGTGATGTCACAACAAAGCCCCGCCCCCTCACCACCTGGACCCACCATCCATCCAACAACTTGCAGGATTTGGTTTCTCTGAGTGTTTTATTCTGAAATCTGCTCTATTTTTATTGGATCACTCAGAAAACTATCAGCCAATCAGAAGAGAGACTCAGAGCCTCTTCTCTTCTGATTGGCTGACACCAACCTGTTGTTACTAGAGCTCCAGAGAGAAGCCTTGAAAACAAATATAGATATTTTTTATGGATCAACCCTTCAGATAAAAATATGGAGCTTCCAGCATCAGTGTGTTTGTATGAACTTCTGTAACATGGTCACGGTCTGTAGTTGTCTGATTTCTCAAGAGTATTTTATTTTTGGGAAAACCAAAAATAAAATACAGTACTCTAATTTCTTGGCTTAGCATAAATACTAGAATCACAAAAAAGCAGGTCTTGTGGCTCTGTGCAAAGCACTTTTAAATTTTGCTAATTAACTCTTCGTGCTTGTATAATTTATTAATTTATACATTAAAAAAACGGAACCATCAACATTTGTGTTTTCATTTACTGTAAAGGTCGTTTCATGTGGCAGCAAAAAAAAATTTTCCAAATTGTTGAGTAAAAAATTTGAATAAAACTGAATTGATTCAAAATTAAAAATCTAAATAAGCCAGTTTCCAAAACTTAAAGCTTTTGACTCAATTTAGTTCACTTTTTTTGACTAATTATTTCACATTAGCTCAATAAAAGACACATAGCAGGCCACATATTCTCCATTACAATCTATAATCACTATTCCTCATTCGTTTTAACACTATCAGTACGTTTACATGCAGAGCTTAATCGAGCTATGCTCAAAATTCGATTTTGGTGTCAAGTCGGACTTCTGTCCTTGTCTCAATATACATGCAACTGAGAAAACCGAATAACTGACGGGGTCCGCCCCCTCATGTGCCGTCACCTGTTGTTTCAGCAGGTTAATACGCCGCCCTGTCCTGTTGACTTTTCTGTCACCTCGTAAAAAACTGAATATAAACAACTTATAAGCTTAATAAATTCTCAACTGCAGTAACCGACCAGACGCACCTGTCTGGGCCAGATTCGTGCTGAGAATAGGATACGGGCTTCCTTTCTCTCTCTCTCTCTCTCTCTCTCTCTCTCTCTCTCTTTTTTAAAAAAAAATAAAACACTCTTGCTGGTCGCGCTGTGTGAAATGCATTGAATCGGCGCTGATGTTGGGTTTTTTTCTTTACTTTGCGGGATTCAGGCGGCTTCTCTGCTCCACTTTGTGCCGTCTCTACGGTTGTGAAGCATGCACACATGCATTGTCCAGTTATTCTCCGACTAAGGTGTATACATGACGGAGAAAATTGAATTCCAATCGCATTATCTGGGTGTCTTAATCGGAGTTCTCAACTCCGATTTCAGTCGGACTAAGGTGTTTACATGCACTTCAGTTATCCAGTTATAGTCGGATTAAGGCAATAATTTGTTTTTTTCAAGTGTCATGTAAACGTACTGTATGTCACAACAATCAGTCTTGTTTTCCAAAGCAACAAGAGTTTTTATTTTGTTTTTTTACCAGCAATAAACTAAATTTCGAGCCAAACCATCAATGACAACAACATTCTGACAATGTTGTTGCAATTGTAAAATCATCCATCTGTGACAAATGGTAATAAAAAGAAGCTTATTGTCTTATTGCTCTGTATGATTTCATGCATCTGTAAACCTCCCCCTCGCTGCTTTCCCAGCATTCACCATTTTGCCAACTAAGTGCGTGGTTAAAAAGACATAAGCCCGGGGGCCATTTGTCTGTGAAGCCAGCTGCGTGCCTCGGCTTCAGAGGTGGCCTATTGCCTGGATTTATTTCTCCATGTACCGGTAAACATTTAAATCACTAATCAGACGGCCTATTACAATGGTTGCCAACCAAGGCCATCAGCAGGAATGGGAAAATTATGCAGTGAGATGGCAGAGATCAGTGAGCCATTTGCTCCCTTGCCTCTAAGTGACTTCAGATGGATAGCGAAGGACCATTATGCAAATTGCAAGAATTAGAAGTACATTAAACATGCAAATGCAAATATTCAACCACCAATAATCATCAAGCAGGGCCAACTAAAACGCCTCTGTGGAACAATGTCGAGCCTCCAAAATCCTTCAGCTAGAGGGGGAAAAATGCTTTGTGTGTGAACAATGTGTGTGATACAGGTGTAAGCACACACCTGTCACCTGTCCAGGGTTCATACAGTGTATGAGAGGAAGCTAAATACAGCAAAGATGAATATGGTTATTATGGAACAATTAACCATTGTTGGGGATAATCCACTCATTCAGACTGAAAAAACAACAGCAACAACAGATCATTAATGCATTAATACATATTCTTATGTCAGCAATGGATGGATCAAAGGGGCCACTGTAGTTTTAAATATATGGAATTAGTTCTTTGTTTTCAACTCGTCAAGCTCCTCTCGTCACCCTCACCTTCAGTAGTAGCATCGGCCATTTCCAGTGAGAAAACTCCCATAATCCCACTGTGCTAAGGGGTGGTGGGGACCAAACCAGAGCTAAATATAAGAGCAATTGATACAGTAGCATGGCAATGCTGAGTCAGTCACTGCCAGTTATGAGCTAACAAACAACGTAAACACATAGGCCTACAGTGGCATGCGAAAGTTTGGGCACCCCTGGTAAAAAAAAAATCTTTGTGTGAACAGTTCAGCAAGTGGCAGATGAAATGAAGGCATAAAGTTACAGATGACGCATTCCCTTTACATTTTATACTTTTGCATTTACAAAATGGCAGAAAAGGAAAAGGGCCCTCAGCAAAGGTCTGGGACCCCTGCATAGTTAGTAGCTAGCCGGTCCGAACTTTTCTAAAAGAATCCTATGCTTATTACACTAAAACAATGTTAATTAAACTGACCTTTAACTACTATAAAGATGATATAGTATTACACTACCTTGTCTGAAAAGATACAAACTATGCTAAATGTGCTAAAAAGATGCTAGCTTTTTGTGACGGAAAAGATGATAAAAGTTAAATATTGATCAAAGAACAGTATTCTTACAGAGTTTAGAACATGTTTCTAAATGTGATATCATTATTATAGGCCTGTTGATGTTGGCAAGTATTGACGTTAGTTAGCAAGCTCTTGCCTACTGTAAGTAATTAAGATTATTGAGGGAAAAAAATTATTTTATTGTTTTAAAGTGAACTGATTTTATATGGATAAGTAACTATTTTTGAATATATACGTTAAACATATATGTTTGTATGTTTATTGTCAGTGTGTTTTTTCTAGCTGTTTCTGCACCTTAGGAAATTTATATCCTTATTTTTATTGACGTTAGCAGTGTTGACATTATTTTTATTTTATTTTGCGTTTTTTTCCCCGCTGTTTCTGCACTTAAAATAATTTAACTTCGGTTTACGTGGAGGTGAAGATTCTCCAGAAGTAAGATTATAGAAAGTATGGAGCTTCTGCTGTATATGATGAGTTGTTGTAAACGATCATTGAAACCCACATGGAGCAGAGACTAGGTGCAGCTGCTGCCTACTCAAACCTTTCTTCCATCAAACCGTGTGTATATCAAAGCAGAATAAAGAGGACGAAACAGAAGTACCAGCGGTGAGCTAAAGATTCTCCCAGAGGGGGAGAAGCCAACAGTTAGAGGCGTCTCTCAAATCACTGCTGTGACAGTGGGAAGATGGAAAAGAGATAGAAAAACAAAACAGTGAGAGTGAGAACGACAGCAGCAGCAGCAGAAGAAGCAACTTCCACTCAGCCGAGCTCACAGCACAGAGTCATGTCTCTTCTCTCTCTTTTCCACTGTTGTGCAGGAAATCTAGCACTGCTGTCACAGGCAAACGTAGGCTTTAGATCATAAGTGACATTTTTTCCCATAATGCAAACAGAGGTGTTCGTAGTCGTGATGAATATTTACAGGGGGGAGAGGTAACAGAGCTGAACTGGGAAGCTCCCAGTGATTAAACTGGGCAGTGCATGAAAAAAATCTATTTATGCTTGACGCCTTGAAGTTTGCTTTTATGTGGAAGGAGGCTGTGTTTGTATCACCTGAAAGATTAAATATGCATTACTATCTTTCCTTGAAACTGGGTTAAATGTACAATATGGTACAAAGATAGATGTTTATATCAAAGTTCCATACGGTGTAAAGGTAGATGTTTGTGTTAAAGCTCCATACGGTATAAAAGTAGATGTTTGTGTTAAAGCTCCATACAGTATAAAGGTAGATGTTTGTGTTACGTAAAGCTCCATATAGTATAAAGGTAGATTTTTGTGTTACGTAAAGCTCCATACAGTATAAAGGTAGATGTTTGTGTTAAAGCTCCATACAGTATAAAGGTAGATGTTTGTATTAAAGCTCCATACAGTTTAAAGGTAGATGTTTGTATTAAAGCTCCATACAGTATAAAGGTAGACGTTTGTGTTAAAGCTCCATACAGTATAAAGGTAGATATTTGTGTTAAAGCTCCATACAGTATAAAGGTAGATGTTTGTGTTAAAGCTC
>NC_140919.1:11607168-11674499 GCF_045865225.1 Trachurus japonicus | reverse complement strand
CATACAGTATAAAGGTAGATGTCCATGTGTAGTGTGATTATAAAGCAGCTCTAGGTTCTATATTAATACTGTGAAAGTATCAAAGCCTCAGTCCACAGAGAAATGCACACAGCCTGTATTCAGAAACTGAGCCTTAAAACCAGCCGTCAGGACTTCCTGTCACTTTGTGATGTCACAACAAAGCAGTCACCCAAAGCCCCGCCCCCTCACCACCTGGACCCAACACTTTGCTAGATTTGGTTTCTCTGAGTGTTTTATTCTGAAATCTGCTCTATTTTTATTAGATCACTCAGAATACAGTCAGCCAATCAGAAGAGAGACTCAGAGCCTCCTCTCCTCTGATTGTCTGACCTCTTAAAACTACAAAAATATCTCCTGATGGATCAGCTTTACAAAATAAAGGAAACAAGAAATTCAAAAGGAGCGTCTGATTTGAGCAAATACACTAATAAGGTTTATAGTAGAAATAGGACAAAAAATCCAAGAAGAGCCAAAGCCCAGTCTATAAATGTAATGTCCTTAGATCACAGCAGAATACATGGATGTGAATTTACAGCTCCTCTCAGAAAATGTGAGCGTCGTCTCCTGAGTTCAGCTTTAAAAAAGAAAAAAAAACCTTCACAGCAGGTGAATCAAGGTTGAGGCTGTTTGCACTAACAGAGTCAGAATTTCAATCACATGAATCCCTGCAAAACACTGAGGAGCCAGAGCTCAGGAGCTATGAGCTAAATCTGATCTCTAGGAGTTTCTAATCTTCCTTTTGGATTAAAATGCTGCTTTAAGTTTCCTCCATTAGAATCAGTGAAGATCAACATGATGAAAACCCCCCGTAGACCTACAGTACCTATACCTACAGTACCTATCTCTCCGCTGTGATCCTCCTGCCTCCGTGGTCTTTGTCTCCTCTAATTGAAGACCACCTGACTTCCTGTTGTCTCCTGTCGAAGGGCTAATTCTGGGGGAAACATGTCAAAACAACAGGTGATGTTGCTTTTTCCTAAGAAGAGGAGGCGAGATAATTAAAACCAGAGGGGAACTTTAAAAACAGCAAGCAGCAGCAGCCGTCATGAAAACGGTTGGATTCATGTCTGTGGTTCTGGACGAGCCAGGACATCATCGTTGTCAAACATTTGTACCAACATCAAATTTATATATTTAGTATCAGAATCTGAATCACTTTATTCACAACAGTTCAATTAATGATTAAATTTTTATACAAATATTCATACAAATAAATAAAAATATAAAAAATTTGTGATGAATAAAAGGTTGTGGATTAATGAAGCTTCCAGATCTTCACACATCTACTGAGGTCTTTCCTGCAGCTGGAACCAGATGTTGCTCAGTGTGAAGTCGACAGCGAGGTGAAAGGCCGTAAACATCAGCTGGACACCTGTCAGAGAAACGTCTCCGCTCTTTATTAACCTTTTCTCTAAAATACCAGGAACGTGAGCAGGAGCAGGAATCAGAGCGACGCCGAGGGAATCGAAGGTGGATCTGACTTTAAACTGATGGATGGTGTCGGTGTTTCTGAGCTCGTTCCCTAACAAATTAACTCCAGAGGGGTTTTTTTATTGTGTTTGAACATCAACATGTCGCTGCAGAGTGTGACGTCAGTGAATGCAGCATGACACACAGCTGAACATCTGGATTCCTGCTACAAATTCAACTTCAGCCACAGGATGAAACATAAGAGCAACATACACTGCAAAAACTCAAAATCTTTCCAAGAATATTTGTCTTATTTCTTGTCAAAATGTCTCATTTCTAGTCAAAACTAATCTCTTTTCATTTAAAATGAGACTCGTCACCTAAAAAATAACTTGTTTTTAGATCTTTTCATTTGTTTCAAACAATGTTTTTTTACTTCAAATAAGTAGAAAAATCTGCCAGTGAAAGCAATTTTTATTGTGCTTGTAATAAGAAAGAAAAACTTGCTCCACTATCAGAATTTTCTACTTATTTCAAATGAAAATATGCTTGAAAGAAGCAAAAAGTGTCTAAAAACAAGCTGCTTTTTATGTGATTGAGTCTTATTTTTAGTATAATGAGGTTGTTTGACTAGCAATAAGACAGATATTCTTGGTAAGATTTTGAGTTTTTGCAGTGTACTGTAGATGATAATCAATAACATTCAATATCCTAATGTTTCCTGATGTATTCTTCTTTCTTTAAAGGTATAATATGTAGGAATTCCCCCCATCTAGCGGTGCGGTTGCATATCTGAACGTATTCTTGATGTTGCATTCACGTGAACTCGGGCGGACGTCAGACAGACAACAGACGCTGCATGTAACAGGATAAATGAGCCTCTATGTAAACAAGTCGTCCGCCAGCACGAGGCAAAGCAATACAGGCGTGACAATATGTTGTCATGGTGATTTTGTATTGTTTACCTGACCCACGTTTTACCGTCTTTCTCTGTTGAGTAAAATGACATCCGGTTGGTTTGCCGACGGCCGTCTGCCTGACTGCACCTGAATGCAACACCAGTGCCTCCGTCCTTCCTCACACTACACAGTGGTGACAGTTTTAAGGGCGCTACCTCGAAAAACTCATTTGTATGCGGGTGTGATTCGACTTCCGTGAAATACGTATTTATGAAAGCAAAATTTGATTTTTGCTAATAAAAAGCCGAATAAGTTACACACTGGGGCTTTTAAGTGTTGTCTGACCTCATTTTACGGCTTCAATTACTGAGCACTGTACCTTTAATAACTGTGAAAAGTGATGCCATATATCAGCATCAGCATCAGCATCATCTCCAGCTGCTTTAATCCAAGATTTATTTATTCTTGTGTATTTTAACTCTTCGACGTCACGTGAAGCTGTTAATATTCACTGCTGCTGGTTGGATGTGTGAAGAACTTTGACTCAGTGGTGAACCTCCGACCCTCAGAGAGAGAGAGAGAGGTCTTCTCCCTCCTACACCTCCCCAGAGAGGAGCCGTGACCCGAGGCCAAGCTTCAGCCGCCCCCCCAGGCTCAGCTTCACCTGTCATCTGCAACACACACACACACACACACACACACACACTCAACACACTTAAATCTGAAGAGATGTGTCGACCAGAGACGTTTACATGAAGAAAGAGAGGAAACATAACAGATGAGACAAAACCATCATGAAGAAAACAAATAAAAATGTCAATGAAAACACTACAGTTATAAAACCACAGCCTCAAATAAATCAATAAGCACAACAATAAATGATTAGTGTAAAAATATTATAATAATTTTGTAATGTTGTTATGTTATGTTATGTTACACTGGTACATTATGTTATGTAATGTTATGTTACACTGTTATGTTGTTAGGTTACATTGTCATGTTATGTTATACTGTTATGTTATGTTATGTTATATTGTGTTATGTTACACATGTTATGTTATGTTACACATGTTATGTTATGTTACACTGTTATGTTACACTGTTATGTTATGTTATGTTATGTTATGTTACACTGGTATGTTATGTTACACTGTTATGTTATGTTATGTTATGTTACACTGGTATGTTATGTTACACTGTTATGTTATGTTATGTTATGTTATGTTATGTTATGTTACACTGGTATGTTATGTTACACTGTTATGTTATGTTATGTTATGTTACACTGGTATGTTATGTTACACTGTTATGTTATGTTATGTTATGTTATGTTATGTTATGTTATGTTATGTTATGTTATGTTATGTTATGTTACACTGGTATGTTATGTTACACTGTTATGTTATGTTATGTTATGTTATGTTATGTTATGTTACACTGGTATGTTATGTTATGTTATGTTACACTGTTATGTTATGTTATGTTATGTTATGTTATGTTATGTTACACTGGTATGTTATGTTACACTGTTATGTTATGTTACACTGTTATGTTATGTTATGTTACATTGTTATGTTATGTTACACTGGTATGTTATGTTAGTTATGTTACACTATTATGTTATGTTATGTTACACTGGTATGTTTTGTTATGTTACATTGTTATGTTATGTTATACTGTTATGTTATATTATGTTATGTTACACTATTATGTTACGTTACACTGTTATGTTATGTTATGTTATGTTATGTTACACTGGTAGGTTGTTGTGTTACGTCATGTTACGTTATGTTACACTATTATGTTATGTTATGTTACATTGATATGTTTTGTTATATTACATCGTTATGTGATGTTATGTGTGTGTCACTTGCTGTTTCTCTGAATCTAACAGATAATTCTGCTCCTTCACAGTTGAACCGACTCGTTCAGCATCAAAGCGAATGAAACGACCTTCAGAGAAAACAAAACTGAACATGTAACAAACTAGTTCAGAGAAGTTTGAGAGTGTTTCCGGTTTCAAGTGAAGATGAGATGAAAATTTGTTTTCCTGGAAATTTGCTTTAGAAAATCCTAAAAACAAACATTGTTCATCTCAACAGGTTTTATGATGATGACTGTGGAGTTTTTTTTCTTCCAAATGTCATTTTAAATGCAGAACAGTGTGTGTGTGTGTGTGTGTGTGTGTGTGTGTGTGTGTGTGTGTGTGTGTGCAAATGTGTGACACCTGCAAAGATAATGTGATGAATTCCAGGAACATTTTGGTGTAATTTGGGACAAACTGACCTTTATGAATGTTTCTGTGCTGGTCGTCATGGAAATGTGATATTTATTCTTAAAACAGTCGATCGAACGTTTGACAGGTGACGTGACGTTCATGTTCCTGCTGTAAAAGCTGTGAAAAATAATAATGAAAGGTTTGTTTTCACACGATGGAGCTGATGTTGGTGTTTAAAACCTCACGTTCTGCTCCTCGTCTCCTCGGTGACGCCGTCGACCTCCAGGTGCTCACAGGTTTCTCTTCACAGGTAGGAAATAAATGATCATCAGTCAAAAAACAAAATAAATCCTAAATAATGAGAATAACCAGGATAATGAAGTCATTAACTCCTGATAACACATGAGCCCACACGAGTTCATTAACTGACTCAGACTCACAAACCAAAAAAAAAAAAAAAACCAGCAGTGATGGGTAAAGTTGCTTTTTATCTTTTTATGCTCAGTTTCTCTGGGTTTTGGAGTTTTCCCATATTTTTGTGTAGTAAGTTTAATGTTAACGTTGCTTCTGGAGGTTTTGATCACAATACATGAACTTCATCTGAATAACTATAGATGTTTAGATGTTTACTGAAAGCACCCATTTATATTTCTATTCTATTATAATTTCTCTAGAGTGACATTTTCTTTATTATAATGATTATTATAATTCTTTAATTTGATAATCTATATTTTGATCATCTGTCTGACCTGCACTTGGCTTTACTTTCACGACCCAGAACAAATGAATGAATGTTGTGTGTGTGCCAAGAGTATTTATCTGTCTATTTATATTGTGTTTTTGCCTTTTATTGTTTTGTGGTGCTGGGACAAACAAATTTCCCTCCTCGGGGGATCAATAAAGTTAATTCAATTCAATTTTGTCCTCCTGGGTCAGGGAAGGAAGGACGAAAGGAAGGAAGGAAGGAAGGAAGGAAGGAAGGAAGGAAGGAAGGAAGGAAGGAAGGAAGGAAGGAAGGAAGGAAGGAAGGAAGGAAGGAAGGACAAAGGGAGAGATGGGAGGAAAGAAGGAAGGGAAAAAGGAAGGTAAGATAGTTGAACAGATTGGGTCAATTGGGTCAAAAAGGAAGGAAGAAGTAAGGACGAAGGAAGGAAGGAAGGAAGGAAGGAAGGAAGGAAGGAAGGGGAAAAGGATTGTGGAAAGGAAGGAAAGAAATATGGAGGGAGGGAACAGATTGGGTCAAGTGGATCAAAAGAGGAAGGAAGAAGAAGTAAGGACGAAGGGAAGGAAGGAAGGAAGAAAGGAAGGAAGGGAACAGATTGGGTCAATTTGACCCAGAAGGACAACAGAAGGGTTAAAAAAAAATTCCACTTCCACTCTTCCACTTCCTGGTGTGTAAACTACATGTAAAAAACAGGTCTGATGGTGCGTTCAGGGTCCCCTGCTGCAGGCGGCGACCTCGGGCCTCCAGGTTGGACCAGCTCCCCTCTTGTCTCTGTCCTCTGGGGCAGGTGACAGCTCGCAGTCAGACACCAGGTCAGAGGAAATGAGAGCGAGTCAGCCAAAAAAAACAAGATGGCCTGTCAGCGGTGAGCCCGGGGGGAGAACAGAGGGGGAGGACGGGGGGAGACGGGGACCAGCAGCCACATTTGGAAGTGAAATGAGCTCCGAGGAGGAAACAGTGAAGCTGCTGCTGTTTTAGCTCCATCTTCTTGTCTCTCTCTCTCTCTCTCTCTCTCTGGGGGAAAGGTGTGCGATTGCTTCGTCTTCCCTCCGTCGTGTGTTTCCTCTCCTCCTCCTCCTCCTCCTCTTCTCCCGCGCTGATGATGATGCTGCAGCAGCGGCGATGGTGGCGGCAGCGGCGGTGGCTAAAAGGCTAATCTCCCATCATTCAGCTCATGAATACTGAATGGCTGCATGGAGCTTTTATTAAGAAGGTACAAGGGTTGCAAACAATAATCTGCAATCTTTCACCAGTCGACGGGAGGAGGAGGAATAATTTGTTTCATTCAGATGGAGGGGTGCAGTTTTTCATTTCACTGAAATATAAGGTATTAGCACCTGAGAGAATTGCCTGAAATTGCCATTTCCCTCCCCGTCCTGGAAGTGCTGAGGCAGCGCTGCAACTTTTTTTTAATATATATATATATATATTTATATATTTTTCCACATCCTGAGCCGAGGTGAAGCCGAGCCGCCCGCTGCTCAGGGATGTTCCCCTATAGAAGAATCCACTCTCACTTAGCGGCTGACCTGGCCTCAGGTTGCTTCCTGCTGGCTGCTGCAGGCGGGAAGCAGCAGATAAAGAGCAAGAAGCACTTGACCCGTGAAGAGAGAAGCTGCACGAGGCTCGACCTCCCAGACGCTGCGCATCCTCCCGTCGGAGGTGACAGCTCCTCCGTTATCAGCCCGCCGCCGCCGCCGCTCGCCGCTTAATTAATTCCAAAAATCTAGAGGAGCGAAGGAAATAAGAGCTGAATATTTATCTGAATCCATTATCCAGACGCTCTGCATTCTGATGAACCCGCTCCGAACGGCGGCCTGCTGTTTAGGAATTTGGTGCATGAGTTTTTATTTTTCCGCCTCTCTGCGTACAGGTCGCTTCGTCCAAAGCCACGTGCCGCTGCAGCTACGGCTAATTAGCGACATACTTTTTTCAGAAACGAGTAATCAAAAAAGTTACTGTTTCCCTCCATTATAACGCTGTTACTGTTACTGACAATAAAATGCATTGTTACTTGACTCCCGTCACAAAATAATACACCAACACACTCAGAATTCTGGGTTATTCCTATGCAATCAATCGTTATTCGACATTACTATGAAATTGACCCTTATTTCTAGGCTATTTCTAGACATTATGATGCAGTTAATTGTTATTTCTTGTCTATTTCTTGACATTATAATGTAATCAGGAAAAGTAACTATTGCATCAATGCATAATGTCTAGATTTAGCCTAGAAATAACGGTCAATTTCATAGTAATGTCGAATAACGATTGATTACGTAGAAATAGCCCAGAAATAATTGATTGTGATTGACAATTGCAAGGACTTGGTCTGGCCTTTCCCAAAAAATTCAGAGAATGAAAAGCATGTGTAATGAAAAACATGACATTACTATGAGATTGACCGTTATTTCTAGGCATGTAATTAGCGTCCTGTAAATTACAGGATTACCAAAGGATTACCAGGAAAAGTAACTATTGCAATATTTTTTTTCTAAATAAAATGCTCAAATTATGTCAAATTAAGTCAGTATTCCTCCGTGACGCAGTGTCACAGAGCCTGCCTGTGCAGAGGAATACTACTGAGTGAGTTGGTTAGTTCCAGATAAACGGGAGGTTAAGGGGTTAAGGGGGCGAGTCCAAGTAATTTGACATATTTGAGCATTTTATTTTGAAAAAAGTAATGCCATAGTTACTTTTCCTGGTAATCCTGGTAAATTCCTTTGGTAATCCTGTAATATACCGGCCGCTAATACGTCAAAATGTCAAGAAATAGGCAAGAAATAACAATTAATTGCATCATAACGTCTAGAAATAGCCTAAAAATGTCATAGTAATGTCCAATAACAATTGATTGCATAGAAATAGCCCAGAAATAATGGATTGTAGGCTATTTGACAATTGCAAGGACTCGGTGGGTGGAGAACATTTCTGGCCTTTCCCAAAAAATTCAAAGCATGAAAAGCATGTGTAATCTTTTGCCTTTATGGAAAACATGACATTACTGTGAAATTGACAGATATTTCTAAGCTATTTTGACATTACTACGCAATTAATTGTTATTTCTTGGCTATTTCTTGACATTATCATGCAATGTAATTAGTGGCCTATAAATTAAAGGGTTACTGTTACTAACCCTCCTAACCTGAAGCTGCAGGTCATTTGTAGCGTCTGTGTGATAACGTCTGAGCTGCAGAACCCAGACTGACTCTGCTGCTGCTGAATATTCACACAGTCCCCCCCCACCCCCCCAACACACAAACCAAATATATTCTCTTTGTGCCGCTCTGCGGGGGATTACACGCGCTCTGAGCCTCGCTGGTGGTTTTTAAAATCTCTGTGCTATTAATATCAGCGCTGAATTAACAGAGTTTTTCTGGGCACTTGGGGACAGATCGAGAACCGGCGGAGATCAGAGCTGGAGCTGGAGAGCCGAGGACGTTTACACCACCTAAAGGTCCACTCACTGAAAAACCTAATAATCTATTAATAATCAATTTATAATCTTCATGATGGTTGTGTGTGTTAATGAGGCTGCAGCTTCAGGGGAACTTTGTTTAAAACTTAGTGAAGCGGTTCAAGTGTAAAACGTCTCAGTTTATCTGATGAAAAAATATCATGATGGACTTTTTTTTTTACTTTTCTCCCCGGACCAGGACGAAGTCGCTCACATTTATCAAAAATATTAGATTGAATATTGATCAGAATGAGATTAAATCTTAGTCCTCACTCTGAAGGAGCGTTCAAGGACACTTTGAGCACACAGAGCTGATGGCTCACTCTCCCTGAACACACCGTGAGTGTGTGAGTGCCTGCAGATAACACACTAACACACACACAGAGGCTACAGTGAGGATCAGGTGTGTGTGTGTGTGTTCAGTCAATAATTATGTGACATGTCATCATTTCTTAGACGTTCCTTTATTTTGAAATCCCCCTGCCCATCAGAGTGATGACTATCTGCTGCAACTTCATAATTCATTTGCAAAGACGTGTGTAGAGCTCATTAAGATCTAAAAAATATTTAGTTTGAGACTTTACAGTAAACAGTAGAAATGTTTGCACTAAAATCCTGTTTTAATGAAGATAAACAGGAACTTAATGTTGTTTCACTTTTCTGTTATTGTAAAAAATTGTAAAACTGTGACACTTTATAGAACAAGAGACAGGCTTTAGTTTAAAGAACAATTTTGTTTTTCTTTTAAATGTCTGGTTGAGCTCAGAAATGAAAATGTCAAATTATAGCCTATCTTTGTGTCTTGTGAAATGTGATTTGTTATTATGAGTGGAAGTGGTTGTGTTAAATCAGCGGATGAAATCGTCTCCTATTGATTGAGAAATCGATGCACATGCACGTCTTTGGACTGATGCATCCTGGGAAAAGATGCAAACGTGATGACAGTGAAAAACATTTATTTCTGGGAGACGGCAGCTTCTCCTGTGTGACTGTGGATCAAACAAACAAATCTAATGAATGAGGGAAGATGTCGATGGTTCTGTCATCAGTCAGATCACCGGTCTCGGCGCCGATCGGTCCGATCAGCTGCTGCATCAATCAGACAGATTTCCAATAAAGGAGCAAATCAGTTTGTGAGAGTTTTTGAGTCGTCTCTTCGCTTCTCATAAAACCAAAACAAGAGAAGGAGCGAGGAGAAATCAGATAAAGGAGGTCGGCGTGAACCCGGAGCAGGTTTCAAACAAAAAAAAACGATAAATAATTTTATGCTTTATGAGGAAGGAAACGCCTGTTAGACATCAAAGAGACACGGCGGCGTGGCACCGAGTGAAGCTGAGAGCTACTGTGGAAGTGTTTGTTAAAGTGAGATTTTAATGGGCTTTGATGAACTGCAGTTCTTCAGCAGACGTGTGTTGATATCTGGAGGTTGGAGGTTCAGGCTGAGGAGCAGGAAATTTCCGTTTTCCATTTAAAAGAAAACAGGAAAAAACTAAATCAATTGGTTTTGTGTTTCTTTAAGACACAAAAACCTAAAACTTTCTCACATCGAGGGCCCGAAAACCTGCCACGGATTAGACCATGGATCCTTGATAAGATTTTTGGTGATTACGTTTTTTTTAATCCCTAGTATCAGTATCTGCCCCAAAAATCCCATTTCAGTTGAATCCTGTTATATAATGTAATTTTTATGGAAAGTGTTCAAAGTAATCTTTTAAATTCTTTTTGGTGGTATTATAGTGTAAAAAAAAACTCTTACCCAGGGGCCTTCAGGGGTCGCCCCTAGACTCCACTTTTCTCAAACCAGATGCTACAAAACAAGACAGAAAGTTGATAAGTGACAGTGAAAGTAAAAAAGTGACGACACACAACAAAGTCTTCAAGGCATTGTAAAACAATCACCATCATTTATTTACAATATATTAAACTGTAATGCAAAATTTATACCAAGTGGTCAATTTGTTCAATAATGAAAATAAACATGAAGTATTTTCAAAGCTAGCATGAATCATACACATATTTATATATAAATACTGTGTGCAGTCATCAACATAATGTCTGCTCTTTAGTTTCCTCCTGTTGAAGCCAGACACTTTATCAGGGTCAATCAAAAAGAAAAAGAAAAGAAAAAAAAACACATTTCCACACGTGTGTCGACTGCATAGAGAATAAAAACGAGGACCCAACATCTCCCACAACGAACATCCACTGGTTTTCTTTCTTTTTGTTTTCAGCCCCAAAATGCCAAGTCACGCTCTTTAAATGGCTTTCAGTTATATCTTGATGCTACTCAGTGAATATCAGACAGACGACCAGAAGGTGTGATGTAACACTTCAGCAACCGTGAAAATGCAGGTTCTTATTTTCTTGCTGTTTAGAGGCAACGCTGGGTAAAAAAAACAACAAAAAAACAAAAAGAAACGGAAACAACAACATCAACAACAAAACGACAGATAAACAGGCTTCAGAGCTGCTGAACATGATTTCACAGTATTGGTTACACAGGCTGTCGTATGTCCAGTTCATGAAGATAAAGTACCCAATGAGGCTTTAAAGGAGAAGTCAGGTGATCGTTTGCATTTTTCTTATCATCATCAAAACTCATGGAAACACATGAATCCAAAGAAGAGAATCAATCAATGATTGATCTGTCATTTATCAGTCCAAATATCCAATCAGTGATGAAAAAGTTTGACTTGCAGGATGAGTCCGACACTGTTCTCTGTAAATTAGGCTAATGTTGTTTATGCTAGCACAATGATAATGATAATGAAGCTAGCTGGCTCGACACTAAACCATGCCACAAATAATAGCGTTTACTAGGTCAGGATGTTTTATGTCTCACTTTGTTGTAAGTGAAAAGCTAATGTTGGTGTTTTTAGGTTTAAGAGATTTGTAAATTTTTTCTGTCACCAGATGAAGTTTCTTGCCGGGAGCAAGAGGGGGCGCTTCAGCCACTGTTATCATTATAATACAAGAGGTTTTACTATGTCCTCTGAGCAGCTACATCTACAGGACAGGTTGCAGGCTACAGTATATGGACCAGGGCTAGCTGGTTAGCATGCTAACTTACGTACATAGCATAAAAATACATTAAGTTAACAATGATGCTTCCTTGCACCTCTGGAGACAGATGTTGGTGAGTTAAGTGATAAAGTTTGATGCTAATCTTGCGTTGTTGCTTCTTCTGCTAATGCTAATGCTAATGTTATCAGAGCAAATCATGATTCATGATTCAAATTTGTTGGAATTTGATCTTAGAGGAAAAATGATGATCCTATAAATAACATCTCATGGTCAATACTGAACAAGCTAGCTAAGCTGTTACTAGCACTAGCATGCCGCCAGTTTGCTAAAAACTAAAGCAGCTGACAGCTCAAGGAATCGCTGAAGCTTTATTTATTTATCTATCTACAACTATAGTAAGGATCTACAGTTTCAGTAGGAACTAATACAGAGAAACATGTCAGAGAAAAACCTATTACATGGACCTTTGAGTTGAGAATAAAAATTCTCCTAAAGGTCAAGAGCTCAGGACTCATTTTAGTTTTTCCATGTGATTTGTTCACAATAAGAAAAATATAGAAGACCTGCTATTATTTTCTTGAACGTGCTGGTTGAGGACTCCATATGCTCAGTGAGAAATGTCTGGTGCCCAAGGTTAAATAAATTCCCTTTGGAAAAGTAAAGCACATCAAACTTTTAAAACAAAAACACAGCTGGTGTGTGAACGACAAGCACGAGGACAGAACCTAAGTCTCTTCATCTCTAATTCCGACGAGTATGTAGTCAAATCAAGTCAAAATAAAAGTAAGACAAGGCGCCTGACAGAGGTAAGCTCGAAACCTCGTGGAAAGTAATTTGCTTGACGGCAAAACAAATCTGTCAAACATCAATAACAAAAGGGGGGGGGGGAAGGAGCAGCTTCGCTTTCATGGCGGAGCGGTAAGTGATGCAATCCTCCTCCTCGTCTTCCTCCTGCTCTGCGAGGAAGAGATAAATTGCCAGCGAGAGGCAGAAAACTTTTCAGGCAAACAAAAAGCAAAGCGGATGATAATAATGAGAGTATCTTCAGTGTACAGTGCAGCAGTTCATGAAACGCCACAGCTGCAGAGAAGCCAGCTGTGAAGGAGCCCACTTAAGTCAAATGGCACTTATCCCGAAAAGGAAAGAGGAAGCAGAGAGAAAGAAAGAAAGAGGAATCTGGAACTTTTCCCAGGATTCAGCATCAATTGGCAATAAGTAAAACAGAGTGCACACATACTTGGAGCAAAGGCTTTTTTGGCAATACAATTGTACTATGGCAATACATATTATTGTGTTGTACTATATGTAAAGAAGAGAGGAAGAGTGACGGAGACAAAGAGAGGGAACGAGAGAATCTGTTTTAATTGCAACCTCAAGTTCTTTGGCTCAGTTACAACCATATTGCTGGAGTTTTAAAACAGGATGGCTGCTCAAGCCAAGCAACTGCTGCCTGCATGCGACCAGCAGAGTCCAGTCGTTAGTGGAGGAGCTGGCGGTCGCCTGGCGGTCGAGGCGCCATGACGACCGTCCACGGAGATGGTCAAACTACGAGCGGGTTTGTACCGCAGCTGAGTGTTAGGATCATCTACAGGATGTCAGTGTGTGTGTGTGTGTGTGTTTCCTTACAGGTGTGTGTGTGTGTTTAAGTGTGTGTGTGTGTGGTCAACTCTGCATGCAAGACAAAGTCACAGTTGAGTGAGGGTGCGTTTTTTTTTCGGGGGGGGAGGGGGGTGATGGCGACGGCGAGGGAGGGGACTACGACGCGCTCTCCTCCAGTCCGTCCTCGTCGCCGCCGCCGTCTTTCATTTGGCTGCTGTATCTGTATCTGTAGCCCGGGGTCGCCCCGCCTTCCTCTTTTTCTTCTTCCTCCTCCTCTTCATCAGATCTACTGAAGTAGTAGGGTCTTCGGCTGGGGGGGCTGGAGCAGGAGAGAACAAAGAGAAGACGGTGTTACTCAAAACTGAACGGGAAGCAGTTAAAGGAGAATTATGGTAATTTTTTTTTACCCCTAAATCGTTGTCCTGATGGTCACCCAGTGTTGAGGGGAGCAAAAAACGCGACTAAAATTGATGCAGGCAAACCGGAGTTACACCATGGCTAGACGGCGCTAGCGATAGCGACAACGCTAAAGTAATGTCTTTCCAGGACGTTTAAGAGTTCGGCTATCTGAGGTGAGTGGCTACTACATGCAAAAACACAAAGTTATACTGTTTATACTGTACACTATATGAGTTCAGTGGTGTCTCGTAAGGATTTGAGTCATGTACCATAGACATTTGATTGTTTTTTGAGTTGTTTTTTTGTTTGTTGTGGTTGAAAAAATTGCCCCCATAGGTTAGCGTTGTCGCTATCCCTAGCGCCGGGTAGCCATGGTGTAACTCTGGACAACGATTTAGGGGTCAAAAATGACCGGAATTCTCCTTGAAGTTGCTCAGACGATGTGGAAAACACGTAGCAAAAAACCCCATCATCATACACTTTTTTTTTTGGATAAACAAATGTCTCACTAATGAGCGACCAGAAAAAACAGCGAGAGATGTGATGTAGCAAAGAAACTATTTCGTGAGTTTAAGAAAAACCGATGTACGGTGGCTCTGAGGGCTCAACACACTGTGACTGACCAAGACAACTGCAAATATAGGACAAAAAAAAAAGAAGTTGTGAACCAGACTGGGACACACTTTTTTTGCAGGTGTTTTCTTAATGCTGCAGAGAATTGAGCTCTCTGGTCCACCGTACCAACGGGACTTAATGTAAACCAGTGTTATTGGTGGAGTGCAATAAAGTGTGGCTGAGCAGAACTTTCTTAATTTGTTGCTAAGATGATCCAGACTTACCGTCCTGTCCTTCATTGGTTTGTGTTGTCGTGTTACTGTGTGCGAAACTCTCCTGACCTGTGCTACGTCGCACCGTTAGCCTTCTAGCATCAACACAACCTCACTCAAGTCATGCAATGTGATGTGGTGACATGCAAAACCATTTCCTGTTAATATGGCTCCTGGGGGATTCAATCGGATGATGTTCAAATAACAAAATACTTTGATACCAACGTCAAAAAAGAAAATGAAACAAATGATTACCAATATCTACGCACAATCAGTGTCGCCTTTTTTTTTTGACTTCATCTCAAATATTTCTAATGAACTCTGACATGAGAAAAACCCAATCCCATTACCAGTCCGCATGCAGCTTGGCCCCGGCCTCTTTAATTTTATTTAAGAGCCAAACTGCTTAAATATTGCAAACCGGGGGTTAATTACTCTCAGCTGTGCATCTCAGATGAATTTGCTAGTTGGTGTAAATCAATGCTCGGGGTCTAATTATGCCTGTAGTTACGGGTCTGGGAGGAAAATTTTATTATGTTAATTGACTGTTATTTTTACCTTTCTGAGGCCATAAATCAAAGCGACATCTTGGGAGTAATTTAAGGCTGAGTGAACATGGTGAGTACCTCAGCCGAATTAACCGGTGGAAAGGCGTCCACAGAGAGCGGTCACAACTGTTTAGCTTCAAACTAAGAACGTGTGGTAGTCGACATCAAAAGCTGTTAGCATGCTCAGAAACAAGTTAGAAATCCAAACAGTGACAGGCTGATCACAGTCAGACTGAATGTGCTGATTGATCAGTTTGACAACGGGTTTGATTGATTAGATCACGTCATGCGTCAAAACCACTCCACGGTCCGGGTCAGGCAACCACCTACTGCCTTCCTCAGTCACTGTCCGGCCGGTACAGATACTTCATCATCAGACTGTCCACCTTCTTCTTCCTCTTCTTATCCTCTTTTTTGTTGACCGGTTGGCTCTCGTCTTGCGGTCCAGCCTCCTCTTCCTTCTCAGGGCTGGAGGCCTTTCGAGACGGGGCCCTCTTCACGCTGTTGGAGCTTCGGTAGGAGATGGTGGAGGCACCGGAGCTGGACTCAGAGTCCGACTCTGAATCTGAAGATGAAGACGAGGATTCAGATGAAGACTGATCCCTCTTCTTGGACTTCTTCTTGGACTTCTTGGACCTTCTCTTGGAGCCGCTCCTGTGCCGGCGATCGTCTCCGGAGCTCGACTCGGAGCTGTGGCTTCTCTTCTTTTTCTTACTCTTGTTTCTGCTCTTGCTGCGATGGCGGCTGCTGCAGCTGCTTGTGCTGCGCACTGACCTCATGCAGTCCACCGCGGACGCAGAGCGTCTCAGACTGCTGCTTGAGCGAGCAGCGTCTCCATTTCTGATACTTTTACTGTCATCTTTATCGTTCTTGGATTTTTCTTCTTCCACCTCGGAGTCTTCCAAACTTGTGCGCTTGAATTTGATGGGCTTGAAACTCAGCACCTCATTAATGGCCTTCTCGAGGTCCGGGTCCAGGTAGTTCCGATGACTGACCGGTTTGATATCCATGTTATCGACGGGGTCGTTGCTGGCGGCTGATGATCTGTCTTGAGGTGGCGGCATGGACAAACTGCGTCCGGTGGACGAGTGAGGACTGTACGCAGACCTCTCGGTGAAGGCCATGCTTCGACTGTCGTCAATGTCGACGTCGAACTCGCTCAGGCGGCAGCTGCGAGCCAGAGACATTCGGGATTCGGCTCGGCTAACGCTTCCGGGGCTGCGACCGCCGGACCGTCTGCTGAAGCAGGGGCTGCTGGGACTGCTGCCGTACGCCGACCACCCACTTCTGCCCTCGTCGACGCGCGAGGTGCTCCGACGGCGGGGGCTCGACCGGCCTAAACTGATGGTAGACTTGGCGTCATCCTCTGGGCTCAACCCGAGACGCGTGGTGGCCCGGGACGGAGCGTTATAGGAAACGGTCGATTCTTTGTCAAAGTCGCCCCAGCGGCTGTCCATGCCTTTCCTGGAGTACGCCTGAGAGACGACGGATTCTCTCCCATTCACGTCGTCTCCCGCCTGGGACTTCCTCCTGGAGCTGACGGAGTAGGTGTCATCCTGATCCAGGTTTTTGGTTTTGGCCTTTGAGAAGCTCAGAGCATCTTCTGAATCGGCGTTCTCTTTGAGGGCGCTGAAGAGGGAGCTTCCTTTGCCTCCGATGGAGTCAATGTTGGTTCTTTTTCTGTAGCTAAGGGAGCTTATGGGTCTGCTGAACTCTACGTCTTTGCCCTCTTTATTTACCTCTTTCCATTCCTTACCCTCTTTCGACTCTTTCCCTTCCTTTGCGTCTACATTTACAGCACATCTAGAAAGAAACGACAATGGAAAGGAAGAAGGAATGGAGACAGTGGGAGAGAACATGTAAAAGATGAGACATCGGGTCAAGTAAAGGTGAGTTAAGGAGGAGAATGAGAGAATGAATGAAAGTTGACAAATCGTAAAAACAGAAATGTGATAAAGAATGTAGAAGATGACATTTAACAAAATGGGAAAACAGAAAAATGAAACCAGAGACAACCGACTCGGGATTAACAAAGGTTTTTTCCTGCACTGAAATATTAAGGCAGACAACGAAATAACATCATGTCCCTCCAAGGACAAATGAACTGACAATGAATGACATGTTGGCACCGAGGGGTTTAAGCTGTTAAATATAAGATTCATTTTGAGCTCTGTTACTTAAAATTGCAGAATCCTAATATCTAAAAACTGTACATTCAGATTCAGATTCAGCTTCAACGAGCCCCGACCAGAGCACCTGAAGCACAGAGGAGGAAGCACTGAACCGGCAGAAAGCTGCAGATGTTCTCCAGAAAACTGACAGACATGCTCAGAAGAAAAGGATCATGGACCTTTGAGAAGAAGAAAGAGTATGTTTTGTTTTTGGAGCAGCAACGTTTCCACAGTGTTTCCCTGAGCGACTGAGTTGAGGTTTTGGGTAAACCTGGATCTAACCTTTGTGGTTCCAGGAAAAACACAAACCACAGTCTCACAGTTCAGGAGCTATATTTGAAAACTGAATGTCCAACTCCAGTCCTACCTTTCCCATGATTCACTGTGTGGCGGTAATGAAATCAAAGAAACACGGAGAGCCACTTGAAAAATTTACATATTAAGTTTCAGCTCAGCTCAACAGCCAATGGTACAACTGTTAAAGGGTTAGTTCAACATTTTGGCAAATTGGCCCATTGCCATAATCCCTTTGTCAGTGCAAGCTATTTTTAGAACGGCGGAGCAGAGCCGTGAGCTGCTCAGAGCTACACTACAGAGGCTAATGGGATTTCTTGGTTTCCCTCATCAAACTCATCAAATACACAATCCAACAACTCCAAAACGCTCTGGTGGACAAGCTGTGACCTGCAGAGACTGCTTGCCGAAAAACTGCCCCCGACGGGAACGCGCATCAGCTGTTTTGCATGAATTTACCTCTAAAACAGTCCGTTACATTATTATCTCATAGCGTGGTGAATGTGCAGGTCACAACTTGTCCACCAGAGCGTTTTTGAGTTGTTGGATTGTGTATTTGATGAGTTTGATGAGGGAAACCAAGAAATCCCATGAGCCTCCGTAGTGTAGCTCTGAGCAGCTCACGGCTCTGCTCCGCCGTTCTAAAAACAGCTTGCACCGACAATTAAAGGTAACGAACCTACTGCTAAGACTACAGGGATTATGGCAATGGGCCAATTTGCCAAAATGTTGAACTATCCCTTTAAAAACAAAGGCCTTGAATCGTCAAAAGATACACGTTGTCATGATTGCTAGGCAGCTGTAAAGCCTCTGTAGACTCGACCAGCTTCATCTCCGTTCAGCCTTCCTGGTGTGACCCTGGAGGATTTCAGCTTTGCGTTGCCCCCAACATTGCATCGCAAAGTCCTCCAGGACACTCCTGTCACCTAGCAACCTCAACAAGAGTTGTGTCATTATCTGTTAAACTGAGCTGAAACCCAAACCCAGTTATATCTAAAAGTCTAAATACTCGGTCTCTGTCGGGGTGTCTTTCGCTGCCACATCATTTACATTAACGACGCAGAGCGAAGAAGTCGGGCTCTGAACAATCCTCCCGTGGGAGTCTTTGTTGCCCAGGAAACGAAGGTCGCATTTCTTGGCTGCGTCTATGAAATGAGACGGTTCAGCTGCAGCTGTGACACTACTGGTTTGTAAAGGACACAGCAGCGTTTATGTGTTTTCATAGAGACAAACAGTCCTTCTGTACTTTACTTCAGCTTTATAGAAGACTGGAACAACAAAATCCTAAACTGGTTGAAAATCTTTCCGATATGGAATTTATAGTCAAAACTTAAAGGAATAGTTCACCAGAAAATAAAATTCAGTCATTATTGACTCACCCTCATGCTGATGAGTCCAACAAAATCCTTATATGAGAGTCAATAGCACCCGACACAAAAGGACAGTTTAGGCTGTAAAAGTGTCCTAAATGACGTAGTTTCCAGTAAACTCTGGACTATCTCCCTTCAGGACACTGGGACTGCAGCCGACGAGCAGTGTGGAGGAATATTAAATGGTTTTTGTGTAGTTTTATGCACGTTTTTGTGTCGGGCGCTATATTAATCTCATATAAAGTTTTCGTTGGACTACGAACCGGCCTCCCGGGTCTCCATATACACTTTGAGGAATAAAAAACTACTCAGAGTATTCATCAGCATGAGGGTGAATTTCATTTTTTGGTGAACTATTCCTTTAATAAACATTGGAATAATATTTCTGTCTTTTTTCTGTCATTTTGTTTGTCTGTTCTTTATCAAATGGCTTATTACTTGTACTTGTACTCGTAAAGCTGGACAAATGGCAGTAAAAGTCTACGACTACAGAGGTGGGTCTGCAGTCAGTCAGTCAGTTTTCTGCCTGCGGGGACGAGCTGTTAAGAGACATCTGAAAACTCCAAAAGTTTTTAAAGTTGGAAGTGGCTGAGCTGAGGGAGGGAAGTTAAATCTTCTGGTAAGGAGACAAATCTGGGGCAATTGAAGCTGTCAGCTCGCAGACACATCCATTAATCTCAGCGAGTGGCTCAGGTAGACGATGCCAGCTGGCCATCGGGCACGTCGATAAATCTACCGCTGAGGTGGTTTGTTTTTAGAAAAAAAAAAAAATTGAGCGGCTGACAATAAAGACAAAGCAGCTTGAAAAATACATTTAAGCAACAGCGGCCCTGTCATTGGAGCCAAAGTGCTCCGCTCCGATTGCTTCATTTCCTCTGGGTCTGATCACATAAACCTGTTCCCGTCAGACTCGGTGCAAAAGCACATAAATGTTTAGGTGCGCCGTTTCCTATCAGCCGCCGAGCCGAGACGAGACACCTCTTACAGCTACTGACCTGGAGCTCTTGAGGCTGCCGTCGTCCGAGAGGTTCTTTGCTGAACCTTTGCTTTTGGACAACCAGGACTTCACCCCGTCCACACGATCCTCCACCTCGGAGTCTGTGTCCGAATCCCCCTGACTGGTGATGAGCAGCCAGACAGAGAGAAAGAGAGAGAGAAGGAGAGGAAACAACAAGTCAGAGGAAGCAAAAGCAGAAGTCAGACACAGAGAGCAGAGAATAAAGAGACAGCAGTGTTAGTGTCGGAGCAGAGTCAGAGTCAGAGTCAGCGCTGGTGGAGAAGAAGCTCCTGAGCTCCTCAGATACAGATACACCACCAGGCTGTGAAGGTGTTAGTGCAGCAGCAGAGGAGCAAGGTGGCGTTTCATCTGGATACAACAGAGCTCATGCAGTCGGCTCAGTAAAACACCCAGACATGCTCAGGACCAGCAGACAGCAGCTCCTGTGGTCGTCAGGATTAGTCGTTAAGAGGATTGACATCACGGCATCCAACAAACACCTTACCTTCTTTATTAACTCTTCACACGCTACTTCAGATATAATTGTTGTTGCAGCTATTTATTATTTAAAGGGATACACCAACATTTTTTTTTTACGTGTCTTGCCTCACTCCCGAGTCCATGACAAGCAGATAGACACCATCCTTTCGACTGTGTGTGCAGTAACGAGGGAGAGCCTGTACCGCCCGTAATTAGCTTAGCTCAAACGCTGAAAGTGTATCGTAGTGTTAGCCTGCCTCCACCTAAAGTCATCAGAGACACTCTTCAGCAACTCTAAATGGACCGATCTTTGTCTCAGAGCTGACAAAACTCTCCGGTAAGGCATCTTGAGCGGTCAAATGCCGGTAACGGGACGAGATCGGTCAAAACGGAGGGTTCAAGCAAAGACGGTTTATTTTGGTTCAAGCTAGCTACATCAAGGGTAGGTTAGCTTCCTATTTCAAAGTAAAAGCACAAATTCTATCGTCATGGTTTTCTGTATGTAAAGAGCAACGGGTGTTTTATTTTGTGAAAGTAACCGGAAGTGCGTTGGTCACAAGTCACACACCGAATTCGTCCGAACAAAATTCTAAACAGCTGGTATTTAGACAAATTAACGACACACTGCTGATCTAAACGGCTACTTTCTCACCTAAAAATGGTTGAAATGTTGATAAAGTGATATATTTACAGAGTTTAGAGCTAAAATGAAATCAGCTTCTGACTGCTGATTTCAGCTCGGGTAGGAGGCAGGCTAACACTACCTATACACTACCAGTGTTTGAGCTAAGCTAATTACGGGCGATACGGCTCTATCTCCCTTGTTACTGCACACACGGTCGAAAGGATGGTGTCTATCTGCTGGTCATTGACTCGGGAGTGAGGCAAGACACGAAAAAAAAATGTTGGTGTATCACTTTAAATTCCATCATTTTGGACACTTGATATCCAACATTTCGATTTTCTCTGCCCAGTAGAAACCCACAGCTCTTAAATTCCTCTCCAAACTCTGATTTACCCAAAGTGAAAGGGAAACCGCTGTGGAGTGTCTGAATTCAGAGCTGTGTTTTCTACGGAGCGATAAGCGTGTTTTATTCCCACGTGGATGTGCAGAACATCTGACTCCCGTCTTTGTGCGAGAGGAAGTGAAGGGTTTCCAGATGTTTCTGTCATGTACAGAATTTCGAACAGCGTGTACTGAGACTCTGTAGCGCGTCTCAGATCTCTGCAAACGGGCCGATCGTCAAGTTATTGACTCAGCACCGGCATCAAAGCGCCTCGGCTGAGAGCTGTTGTTTCCCCCCGACGTCTCTGACTGACTCATGTGAGAAACTTCATCTCCTGCATCATCATCGTCATCGTCATCTCAGCCTCAGTGTCTCCACAGGGAACTGGGTGAAACGTGATGAACTGGAAGGAGGACGGCACAACACGCCTGGATCTGAGGCTGAACTGTCATTGCCTACATTACCCACAATGCAATGCAATGATGAAGAACATTTAAAGGGATAGTTCACCCAATATTCAAATTTCACTCATTATCTACTCCCCCTCATGTCGACTAAGGGCTGGGAGAAGTTTCAGAGTTATCCGTGGCTTCTCTGAGTTACAGGGGGGTCCGCGCACCACTGCATGTATAACGGTTGTGAATGGTTCGTTCAAAAAGACACACCAAAAGACATCCAAATACCTCCATACTGCTCGTCTGTAATGTCCCTCTTGTATTGAAGGCCCGACATGAGAAATTGTTCCGCCGGTCAGTGCAAATCACGCGAGATTTGCACTGACACAGGAAGAGCAGTGAACTGAGACACTGGGAGCTTCCGCTACAAACAAGCTTGAAATATAGACTCATTTAATTAATCAAACAATTTCTCATGTTGGGGCTTCAATACAAGAGGGACATTACAGACGAGCAGTATGGAGGTATTTGGATGTCTTTTGGTGTGCCTTTTTGAACGAACCATTCAGTGGTGCGCGGACCCCCCAGTAACTCAGAGAAGGCATGGAGGACTCTGAAACTTCTCCCAGCCCTTAGTCGACATGAGGGTGAGTAGATAATGAGTGAAATTTGAATTTTGGGTGAACTATCCCTTTAAATGTTGCGATTTCAAATCATAAAATGTTGTGGTTTTATCTTAGAAATGACATTGGAGTGTCTTTTCTGTGGTTTATTGTCCTGTAACGGTGTTTCTCCTTCATCCTGTCACGTACTTGTAGTTTGTTTCACATCTTTTTCTCTCTGTGCGTCAGTGTAAGCTTCCTGCAGACGGTAAACCTGATGAAGATTAGACTGAACATTCATCAGGCTGAACATTTATGTCAGAAAATGTTGATTTCTCTGTAAACAATGAAAACAACACACACCTGTGTTTAAAAAAAACAACAAAAAACAGAGGCTGCACAGCTGCACTTTCCTTTAAGTGCACGGTGGAGTGGCAGAAAATTTCACCATGATCATCAGGCCTCCACACACACACACACACACACACACACACACACACACACACACACACACGGTCACATTCATATGCATACACTCATAATTTCAGTTCTTGACAGAATGATTTGGTACACAGCTGGGCACTGCTCTGTTTTTCCTCTCAATTATCATTACACGTTCACAAACCACTGCGAGCCACAGAGTAAAATAGAGGGCTTGTCATAAAATTTGACACGGATGAAAAGAGCACAACACTCATTAAGTGCCGTCAGAGCCCGGCGCTGTGAAATTAAGTTGTTACAGCTTAATAGTCCTACAGAGACATCAGAGGGGCGGCTCGCCATCTCTGTTTTCATCTCCATCTGTTTCACAAAGAACAGAGCGCCGCTGCGATCGGCCCTGCACCACCTATAATTAAAATCATTAGCAGTCGGAGACAAAGGCTCTGCGGATTTTTAAAAGTGAGAGATTCGCACGACGACTTGTCCGGCGAAATCCAGATGCAAAAAAAAAAAAAAAAAAAAGCCTCTGGGCTTCAATAATACAATAACCTTGGGTGGCAAAGCCGAGGCTGCGTTCACAGACACCACACACTAGAGGGGCTGAAGCGCCGGGCTCTTAAGCTCTAATTAACTTTGCAGCACATGCCTCAACTATTAAGACAATCTGGGGATTTGCCGCTGCCCACTGTTGTGATGACAGAGCAGCCGAGTGCCGTCGTCTCTCCCCGCCGCTGCAGACTCGTCAGAAAAGACCGAGCAAACATCGCAACAAGAAAATGAAGGAGGAGGAGAAGGTCTGCAAAGGTCCAGAGCAGGAAACTCGGATCCAGACACGTCTCCATAAGCTCCTGGTTTCCATACAGTCGCTTTAGGTGAATAATTATATGAGTGTTTCTTAGGTTTCAGGTGTAAGTTTCTAAATGAATAATGGAATAATATGTTATCATGACAAACAGCATTTAGTGCAGTAATACTGCTGTATTCACTAAAATGATTCAACTACATCTTTTGACTTTGATTACTCTACCTTGAGAAGAATTGAGACAACGAAATTAAAAGAGTTTGAATGTTTTTTAGCTTTAACAGAACATGGCAGCATCTTTTAGAATAAACCTGAGACAGATCTGTGGAAATAAAATATCATTTCAGCACCTGCTACTGTAACATGTCAAGGTTTTATGTTATTTTTTATAATATTTGACTTATCTCAATCCCAGAAACTAAAAATGTGGATGAAAACAGCTTCTTCTCTTCATGTGTGATCTGAAATTTGTTGATGAGTCTTTTACGATGAAAATCTGAACCTTCCCAGCTCACAGTGACGTTACATTCCGCTACAAACAAGCTTAAAATCTAGACTTACTTAATTATTTTCGGAACAATTTCTCATGTCGGGGCTTCAATACAAGAGGGACATTACAGACGAGCACTATGGAGGTATTTGGATGTTTTTTGGTGAGTCTTTTTGGGCAAAGTAAAATGAGCTCCGTTCGCTACCGTCATATGGACATGCAGTGCTGCACGGAGCCCCGCTGTAACTCAGAGAAGCCACGGAGGACTCTGAAACTTCTCCCAGCCCTTAGTCGACATGAGGGTGAGTAGAAAATGAGTGACATTTGAATTTTGGGTGAACTATCACTTGAATGAATTCTATGAACTACAATAAACAATGATCCCTCATGATAAAAAACATTGCTCTCACTTTTTATTTCCGATTCTCCATGACTCTCGTCTCTCCTCTGTGTTCAGGTCCACGATGCATTCAGGGACCTCTCCTGTCTACAGGCAGAGCCACAGTGGCGTGTTGTATGTAAGTGAGCGCCCTCATACAGGGTGTCATCTACAATTTATGTCCCTGGCCTCTATACCATTAGTTAAGCCCTGCTGAAGGCCTCGGGGAGCCAAACAAACACGGCGCTGAGGAGACATTAATTGTCTGTGACATTCTGCCGCCATTGGTTGTACATCTCTGTTACACACTATTACATTCATCATTAGCTCTATGGATCGTCCTGCTGCGTGCTACTCGGCTTTGCTCCTCCGTGTCCCTGGGTCTTATAGACGCCGCTGTTTACGTCTCCGGTACACGAGGCCGACGCGTCGACCCGGTGAAGTCCCTCGGGCCGACATACGCAGCCTCTCCAGGAGCATCAGGAGAACGTGACCACGGTGACGGGAAAGAGACGACGTTGTGGCCTGGGTTCACAGATTCTGGTTCTGGGACTGTGTGACACTATTTGCATTATGTTACTATAATTTAATTATTTGTGATTTTCAGTATGTAGTATCATAACTGCATCTCTGCTGTTCATAACAAACCAAACTGTTTGAAAATCGGTCGAAAACTGAGTAAGTTCTGGTTATAATAGTACAACATGCGCCATAGGCTTAAAGGGATAGTTCAACATTTTGGCAAACTGGCCCATTGCCATAATCCCTATAGTCATAGCAGTAGGTTCGTTTCCTTTAATTGCCGGTGCAAGCTGTTTTTAGAACGGCGGAGCAGATCCGTGAGCTGCTCAGAGCTACGGAGGCTAATGGGATTTCTTGGTTTCCCTCATCAAACTCATCAAATACACAATCCAACAACTCCACAACGCTCTGGTGGACAAGTTGTGACCTGCACATTCACCACGCTATGAGATAATAACAGAACGTTACCAGACAGAGTTGTTTTGTTCGTTAAAGGTAACGAACCTACTGCTATGACTATAGGGATTATGGCAATAGGCCAATTTGCCTAGATATTGGAGAGTTTTGTCGTATTATAGTGTTTTAATGTCGTAAATGTTTGTATTTACGTCGCATATTTTGTGTTTAGCTTGTGACACCGATGGAAACGAATGTTCTTCTGTTCACATGTTACTCTGTGGATTTGTAGCTTTTCTAGACACATTGATTAAATCATATAAAGCCGACTAGTTAATGAGCTTCCTGTGCAAACAAACCAGTGGATTTCCCCCTCGACTACATCAATGACTATACTATATTCATCCGTATTAATAATAATTAGTCACATGTAAAAATAAATATACAATTTATAATTTTCCTTTCACCTCAGATTAGCGAGTTAAACCTGCTGTGACATCATAGATTTGTAAGAACTGTAATAGACTCTCTAGAGCGTTTAAGGCTACGCGCTAATGCTAACAATGTTTTATCTTCCATTAAGCTGCAGAGCAGGAAACCTCCAGTGTTGCAGGATAAAAACACCTTTTTCCGAAATGCCGGTTTTGCTCTTCTTCCGGTGGAATTTTATGTTTATGTTTCCATGGTTTCGGTAGTCGCGGTAAATGCATGGATTTTTTTTTTCCATGAAAATCTGTAAAACACATGGATCATCACACCAGCTTTTAACAATGGATATCACACAAAATTGACATCAGTGTTAAAAGCCAGCGTTAATAGATCCACGTGTTTACTGCAACTATGACAACGACTGAAAACCATGGAAACGTAACATACAGTTCCACCAAAACCGGCTTCCGGTTTTGACCATAGATCACGTTCGGAAACTTGTGGATAATTCAAAAGTTCTTCAGCATTAGATCTACTACACCTCTCTGGGTCTCAATCTGAGTGTTTGAATCTTAGAGTGGGATCACACGACATCAGCGTTTTCATCCAAACGCGACCGACTGCGCTAACGGCTCATGACCGTCACCGTCAGAAAACCAAACGCTGACAAGAGAGAGAGCGGAGCCGCAGCTTTAACCTCGGTCTCCTGTGAGCTCCTCGCCTCTTTGTCAGACATCTGAGTTTCTGCATTATTAAAGGAAGTGTGAGTCAAAGATTGATGTGGAACAGCTCCCTCCTCCCCCTCCTCCTCCTCCTCCTCCTCCTCCTCCTCCTCCTCTGCGGGCAGGAGGGAAGTCACCGCAGAGCCACGTCGGTCACATCGAGGAGCGCATGAAAAATTAAGAGTCCAACCCCCCCCCGATCCCCCTCGAGGGGCCGGAGGGTCGACCGCTGTTCAAACACGACAAGGCCGGCATCCGACACGGCGGCCTCGGACGGAGGCGAGGAGGTAAACACAGCTGGTTGAAGCTCCTCGGAGACACGAGGGGCGGATTTGAGTGGTTAACCATACGGGGTGGGGGAGTTGGGGGGTAACAACTGAGCAGGGGGAGTGGGAGGGGGTGGTGGTGTCATGCTGGGGCTCAAGTTACATATCGTCAGTGGCATTCATGCATCTCAGCATGTGAGGGCATGCAGCGAGGAGCCGAGTAACACCGGGGTTGTGATTGAATCTCAGCACTGTTGATGATGCATTATCCTCCAGTCTTCACACTGAAAATCCCTCTTGGATTTACTGTACCTCCTCCTCTTCCTCCTCCTCCTCCTCCTCCTCCTCCTGTTCTGAATTGCTTGAACATGTGCGGATCTGGAGCGGAGCCATCGCTCTTAAAAGACGCTGAGGGCCCCGACAATAGTCGAGAATTATCACAGGAATCGTGAAAAAAAGAAAAAAAAAATCCCCCCAAACAACAAGAATTGGCTCAAAATGCAAGAAGCATCTCAAATATCTTTTCTGTTCCTGCACGTCAGAGGGATTTTTTTTTCTCTTTTTCCTTTTTTTTCTCCTTTCCTTTAAAATGTGAGCTCTTCTCTACAGTGTGACAGCCAGAAGTGATGGACTAACTGGACTGAAACTAAACCCTGAGAAAAGAAGAAGGAAAAAACTCTGGGGTTTTTCTTTTCTCCACTAAATGTTCAAAGACTGTGAGAACGCTGCATCATCTCCAGTGGTGAAAAACAGCACCGGAAATACATAAATAAATAAATAAAAGCAATCGAATAAAACCAGTTTTTCAAGTTCCTCACGTTCTGTTCTTCCTTTTCTGATACTTTGTCACCATGTCTTGCAAACTGGTTGTGGTGATGATGATGATGGTGTTGGTGTTGATGATGACGACGGGTGGAGAGAAAAACAAACAAGATAAGAAAAAAAGAAAAACAAAAGACAAACACAAAAGAAAATAAGAATCAAGTGAAAAATAAAAAATAAAAAACATCAAAAGCTGCTTAAAAATATCAGAATAATTATGGCCGCCGCCGCTCGTCTGCTGAGCGGATGCCTCATGTTTTGACTCAGCGGGCCGCCTCGTCCTCGTGTCGCAGCCTGAATACAGAAGACGGCCATGACTCAGAGCTGTTTACTGCTGCTGAGCTCTTTCTCTCTCTCTCTCTCTGGATTGTTTTTGAGTGCAGCTCAGCGTCCATCACGCTGACTGATTGTTTTCATACAAGGAGCCTGGAGCTGTGTGTGAATAACACGCTGAGACCGAGTCATTCGGTTAAACCAGACGTTAAGCTGGAATAAACTCCTTCTGCAGGAGGCGGGGCTTCGTCTGACGACCGTTATGGTTCACAGTTTTATTCTTTTATATATTATATCAATAAGAAGACGTACTTGTGGTTTTAAGAACCAAAAAAAAGCAAAAAAAAAAACATGCAGGTGGTGTGGTGGGCGGGGCTTGGTGGCTAACTCTGTTGTGACATCACAAAGTGACAGGAAGTCCTGACGGCTGGTTTCAAGGCTCAGTTTCTGAATACAGGCTGTGCATTTCTCTGTGGACTGAGGCTTTGATACTTTCACAGTATTAATATAGAACCTAGAGCTGTTTTATAATCACACTACACTTCATCTGTCTCACTTCAGACGACATGGGACCTTTAAAGGTGCAACAAGAGAAGTAAACGAGTATCTAACGACCTGCAGAGCTCGGACTGGATTTGTATCAACTCAGGGTCAACTGACACATCTGTAACTCTACTAAACTAATTAACCTGCATTGATTCTTCACTGGATTTTGACTCAAACTGAGAAGCACAAAGCTCCTCTGGGCTCTAGCTGGGCTTTGTGGACCAGGTTCTGGTCCCTGGTGAACTTGAACCTCAGTGTGTCTGACTGTTGTGAGTTTTTACACAGACACAAAGACAGACTGACAAACACGTGATTTAACTGTGAAACCTCTGTAACCTGTAACGGAAGAATTAGGTTTGATGCCGAGGAGGAATCGAAGAGCAGCAACAAAAACATTAAATAAAACTCAGCTCCGTTTACGTTTTAACAGACTGAAGGAACTGAACCAAGCACAAAAAACAAAGTGAAACAACTTATTCAAACCATGAGCTGAAAATAATAATAATAAAGGTTTGGACGAAACCACGAGGTCGTCGTTGATCCTATGAGAAGCTGTGGATGATAATATGAGGTCAGAGTAACAGTCTGGTAGCACCTGGAGATCATCACACAACAACAGCAACAACCGAGACTCATCGAGACGGAGAGATCTGGTCTGAAGCTCCAGGAAAGTTAGAGTTATAAATACTCTGGAGGAGATGATATCAACATCTGTGTGGAACCACGGCGACCTTCAGGTCCTCGACCTTCAGGAGGCTCCAGACGTTGCAGAGGTTTAGATGTTTCGTACCTGTTGATGAGATCCTCGTTGTCGTCGCTCTCCATCTCGTCCTCGATGGCGGCCTGCAGGTCTCCGATCCTCTTGAAGGCCAGTTTGAGGTCGGCCTGCAGGCTCTGGTTGGCGGCCTCCAGGCTCTCGATGTCCATCTCCTGTTAGTGACGAGACAGAGAGAAAGAGAGAGAAACAGAAGGTTCACAGAGGTTCAGAGGTTCGTGTTTCATCACTAACTGTTCAGACTCAAACCATGTTTCCATCCACTTGTCGATCGATATAAATATAAATGCGAATAGTGCTGGTTCAAGTAAATCAAATAAAAAGCCATGCATAATGAAGTCATGTGCTGTTTTGCAAACATATTGGTGTGTCGGTGTGGCAATTTAAAGGGATACGCCAACACTTTTTTTTTTCGTGTCTTGCCTCACTCTCGAGTCCATGACCAGCAGATAGACACCATCCTTTTGACTGTGCGTGCAGTAACAAGGGAGATACGGGCAGAGCTGGCACACCGCTAATTAGCTTAGCTCAAACGCTGGAAGTGTAAATGTTGGCGTATCCCTTTAAGGTGTTTCATTCATTTTTGTACTAAATCATTGAGCCAGTCTGTCGCCTGTACACCTGCATCTTTCTTTGTTTACTCCCACCGTGTCTGGAATACGTAACGGGATTGACATAAAACATGTTCGGAACTCACATTTATCAGGCAAAGAACTGTTTCCATCAGAATTTGTCGCATAAACTTCGTATCGATCAGGAGAAAACCCAATGACATCGACTGATTATCAATATTCACGACATTTAATCGAATTTCACTGTTTCCATAAGGCATTTTTAATTCCATATTGCTCAATGGGAATAACAACGTGTGGATGGAAACATGGTTTCAGTGGTCTTATTATTGGATGTCCGGCGGTTACCAGCTCGTGTTTCTTGCGGCTGGCCTCCCCCTCCTTCTTGGCCAGCTCTCCCATCTCCTCCTTCACGTCGCGGATCTGCCTCTGCAGTCGTTTGTTCTGCTCCTTCTCTCGGTTCTCGCTGCTGCTGCGCTGGTCGCGCTCCTCCATCAGCTTCTCCACGTTCTCCTTCAGGCGAGCGACCAGGCTCTGCAGAGGGAGAAGAGGAGAGCAGACTCAACACTGAGCACAGCTATGTTTACATGTAATAAACTTCATTTATTTTGGAAATGTGTTTTTCTAAGGCTCTTTTTGTAAGAATCTGGCACCCAAGGCTCTGGTTGCCATTCTAGGGGCCACGAGTGTCATTTCTTCTGTTAATACATTTGATAGAAGAGCAGTTCAATTTGGGATGGTGATTGCTAAAAAGCTGATTTTACGAGTGTGGAAAACGGACTCTGTGCCGACTGTACTTATAATTTATGGTTGGGAGAATTGTCAAACACTTTACATCTGGAGAGATTGAGATTCTACAATGAAGACAGAGGAGATAAGTTTGATTACCAAACATGCAGACATCCGTCACTGACTCATACTTGACACTGTCCTCAGTCATATGAACAGAGGATTCAGATTTTCTCATCTCTCAAGTTTTTAATCTGATTAAGAAATGTTGCGCATGTCAACAGTTAAAGTGAACTATTGATGAGCTGATTGGTGTCAATGATGCACAGGAGCAGGAGTTTAATCGTGAGGCTTTGAAATCTGCAGCGAGTCTTCATGGAGTCGGTGCGTTAGCTGCTGCATTAGCCACCCAGTCCACATCTCACAGTGAGTGGGTGTTGTGCTCGGCCTCCTCTTCCTCTTCCTCCTCCTCCCCCTCTTCCTCCTCTTCCTCCTCCTCCTCCTCCTCACATCTGTATTGATTGAGCGCTGCTACCTTCAGCTTTGATGACTTGTACTACTCAGGCAACCTGAAATATTCACTCACTGCGGTTTTAATGCTGGAGAGAAGCAATAAAAAAGTGAACCGACAGGCAGAGGGAAGCAAAGTGTGTGTGTGTGTGTGTGTGTGTGTGTGCGTGTGTGTGTGTGTGTGTGTGTTTCCCAAACTCTGCACATTTCACCACAAGCTACAAAATCCTGCTACATTTGAAAAATACATCTAATAATAAATAAATATATTTCTGTTTTGAAACTGGAGGAAGTGAACTCCTCGCTGCCGAGCTCAGTCTGCAGAGTAATTACGACTCAGGGTCATTTCAGCAGCGTGGGGGTGTGTGGGGGGGTGGGGGGGGGAGTGGGAGTAGATCTCCGTCGCTCCCCGGGGAGCCTTTATTGTTCATGTGAGCTTTTTTCTTTTTTGTTTCAGGCAAAATCTGAGAGCAAGATGTGGACGTGACAGAGTAATGACTGTTATTGTGAAGCGACAGCAGTGACAACACGTTTTCAGATGAAGAGGTTTTTTTGTTTGCGTGTTCATTGTGACGCCCACCTTCACCTCCTCCCCCCTCCTCCCCACTCACCTCCAGGCGTTTGACCTGCGTCTTCTCAAACTCCAGCTTGGTCTCCATCTCGCGGATCTTGGCCTCCTGGCGGCCGACCAGCGACTTCTCCACCATCGACTGCTCCTGGAACTCCAGCTGGCTCTGGAGGGCTTGCATCTAACAAACACAAACACACACACACATACATTTATATTAATAGTATACAATACAATACAATATGAGCGTCACTCATTGGCTGGAATAACATCTACAGCTCAATGCAACAGTATTGTTTCTATATGTTCATTTTTTTTAAAATCTCTCTCTAAACCTTTGGGGATCTACTCTGGACCTTGAATTTTAAGTAGATGTTGTGTTCAGTCATAATAATAACAACATATTGGAGTGATGGGAATCTATTTGCACCCTACTTGTTCTCTTTTGCTTGTTACTTATTTTTATGTAATTCCTGAGTTTTGAAATTATTATTTATATGCAGACGACGTCAAACTCTAAACAGCTGCAGGTTCTGATGATCTTTGTCCCTTTTATTTCTGCAAAGCAACTGTTAAACGTAAAAAGCTCCATACGGTATAAAGGTAGATGTTTGTGTTAAAGCTCCATACAGTATAAAGGTAGATGTTTGTATTAAAGCTCCATACAGTATAAAGGTAGATGTTTGTGTTAAAGCTCCATACAGTATAAAGGTAGATGTCCATGTGTAGTGTGATTATAAAGCAGCTCTAGGTTCTATATTAATACTGTGAAAGTATCAAAGCCTCAGTCCACAGAGAAATACACACAGCCTGTATTCAGAAACTGAGCCTTTAAAAAACAGCCGTCAGGACTTCCTGTCACTTTGTGATGTCACAACAAAGCCCCGCCCCCTCACCACCTGGACTCTTTTTTAAAAATGATCTTAAAAAACCACAAAGACATCCTCTTATTGATATCAGAGAATCAAAAATATCAAATAGCGAGGGTCAGAATGAGACACTGTGGCCCCCTGGAGAGAGAGGAGGGGGTCGATCTGCTCTAATCCCCCTCCTCTCTTGGCTGAGTGTGGTTTTGTCAGGTGCAGCTGTGTCGGATGCAGCAGCAGCAGCAGCAGCAGCAGCAGTTATTACAGGGATGACAGCACTAGCATGTTCAGCTTTATTGCTCGCCTGACGCGGAGAGAGCCACGTCGGCCATCTTTTGTCACATATTGCCGGCGCCACCAGTCTTTTTGCTTGAGTGACACATCAATTACATCAAGGGCTGTATTTGTCAAGAGGCCGAGGCCGAGGCAGAAGGAACAGGCTTTGTAAATCAGATCCTCCAGCGGCTCTGGGGGAAAAAAAAAAAAAAAAAAAACTCTACAAACTCCTCAAAAACTGTCACAGGGCCGTCACACTTCTCCGGCTCATCGCCCGCGCTCTACAGGAAACAGCAACCCAGCTAATTATAGAGCAAAAAAAAAAACACGTAAACGCCCGTCGCAGCTTCAGTCGCTTCAAAGCACTGAAATATTTTTAATTAATTAAATTAATTGTTGATTTTCTTGTTTCTTTTTTTGCATGTTTGAATAATTCGATATTGTGCTCTAATAATGCAGAGCCTTGATTATTCTTTAGTTATTTAGAGATGGACATTTTGTTCTACGCTTGGTTGTCACACCTGTCAACAACTTTATTTATAAAACAAACTGTGAACCATCATTTCACTGTGTCGTCGTCGTCTCTATGTCACATTTTAATCTATAATCAAACCTTTCTTATTGGATCTGCCAAGAATAACCAAACAGTTTGCATTGTTTTTATCCATCTCTGTCAATGTAATCTATTGTTTTTGATATTGAGTTTGTATGTATTGTATTGGAGCAGGCTTTTTTGTGTCTATACTTTTAAAAAAATTTATTTATCATCATTTGCTTTCTTCTTTTATTGCATCTTAGTGAATCTCCTTTGTTATGTTTTGAACCTTTGTTTAATTTTTGATTCTTCTCTTGCTGTACTACTGTATGTGGAACCTGTTGGCCTGTCTATGTAATGAAAAACCTATAAATAAAATATAAAAACCCCACTGTTCTCTGATTGGTGGCTGAGGCTCCTGTGTGGACTGACGTCGTCTGTGTCTGTGCTAAAAACAGAAAAGCGGCACCTACCTTCTCCTGGACCTCCTGCTTCTCCTTGAGGGCCTCCTCCAGCTGCGCTTGCAGGTCACTGATCTGGGCCAAGTTCTGGGCCGACTGCAGCCGACAGACAAACAGAGGAGGAGAAGGGGAAAAAAAGAGAAGAGAGAAAAAACAGAGTCAGTGAACGACATGATGGTGTAAACGGACGTTAAAGACAGATTTCCTCCCTGTGACGCTGCATCGGGATATAAAAAACTCTCCAAAACCAAATCTGAGGCCATTTAAACATCACAGACACTGATTGGTCGGCTCAGAGCGAATCAGATGAATCTGGTTTTAACGCGACCTGTGTGGGATTAAAGCGGAGACGAGTTCAGTCGCCTCAATTTACGGACGGAGGCCGATCACTCAGCTTCACTCTGCCGCCTTTTACTCCACTTTCACTCCCACTTTGCTGCTGCTCAGCGGCACCAACAGATACATTAATACACATGGAGGGGGGAGGAGAGGAAATATCGCCAAATACCACCACCTCTGAAAAAAAAAAAAAACACTCAATTGGTGGAGACGGGTGGTGTTAAAGCAGTTTGATGTGAAGCTTTGCTCCGGGGGGAGTTTCACCTCACACCGATGAACTCTGGGTAATTTGACCTGATGTGATGATGTGATAAATGAAACATGGAGGACCACCGGGGGCAGGGGCAGGGGGGTGTATACATATATATATATATATATATATATATATATATATATATATGTAGTTAATTAATAATCAGGTTTTAATTAATCAGTTGGACCATGAAGGATCCAAAAGAGCCACTTCACAGCTTTAACTCTTTATCTTAATGCTCGTTAATTATCATTATAATAATTAAGTGCAGTATTTTTCTCTTATACTATTGTCTCGGCTCAATTCTGATTGGCTGCAGGGTGTGTCCGTAAAAACAAAACAAAGAAAACAAAACAAAAAAGGATTAAAGGACACCTAATGAAGATGTGTCAGTCAAATTGCCTAATGACAGCTCTACATTATTGCCCAGTAACCGCGGCAACGGAGACTCGGCGCATAGTGAGTTTTCTTCAGCGTATCGTCCTCTGACCACTACACATACACACACAAATTAATTCAGTTTTATCTATATTATGTTTTTTTCCCCTGAATATTATATTGTTTCTCAGTTTTTTTACATAGATATATTTTCAGACGTTTGTGATTGTGATATTAACAGTTTGAAGGCAACAGGAAGTTAGAGGTGGAGGTTACATGCAGCAAAGAGCTGTGAGCTGGATTCAAACCCAGGACGCTGTGGTTCAAACTCTACAGGGGGAGTTACCTGAACACTTCCTCATAGACTTTTAATACTTCCTGTTATCGCCCTCTTATTTCTTTACTGTCTTATTCCTGAGACTCTTTACTTTCCGAGGGTAGGTTCACTTCCTGTTATCAGAGTACAAGCACAATTTCTATCGTTATGGTTTTCTGTATAACAAAGGGCAACGGGTGTTTTATTTTGTGAAAATAACCTAAAGTGCGTTACTCACTACGGCTAGCTTGAGTAGCGCCGGATTTGACCAAACAAAACTGTAAATTTAGACACGTTAACGACACACTGGGGATCTAAAATGCTTGAAATGTCGATAAAGTGATATCTTTACAGAGCGTAGGAGCGCAATGCATTGTGGGTTATCATTTAGTAATCAACAGTGTAAATGCTCTGCATACTGTCTGATCATTGAGTATGTAGTTTGTACGGTAGTATGTAGCATGTAGCATGTAGCATACGATTTAGAACACACCCTCTGTTTCCTTCCTCTACACTAAGCTGCTGTTTCTGGTAAATGTACAAAATGAAGTCTGATCTGCTCCACAGTGAGGAAACAGCTGTTACAAACCCAAGAGAAAGTTTCACTGGAGAAGAGTTTGACAGACAGACAGACAGCCGACGACGTGACACCGACCTGAGCGACGGCCGCCTTGTGCTTCTTCATCAGCTCGTTCAGGTCCTCCTGGTCCTCCTCCATCCTGGACTGGAGGTCGTTCTTCTCCCTCTGCAGACGACTCAGCTGCTCCTCCAGCTGCACCACAAACACACACACACACACACACACTCCGTCATTTCACGTTGATTTTTACACTTTTTATTCATTTTATTGATTTATTGTTATCATTTTATTCTAAATTCATTGTTGTATTGTCCAGCTCCTTGTTTCCAAACCGACTGTTTGTCTGTCAGTAACTGTCCATTAATCAGCGGCCTTATAATAAAATAATAATAAACTCTATGTTAAGACAGTTAAATATAAACACACATACATAAATGATGTGTTGTGGCAGAAGCTCATGAACTCATATACTAAATGTTTAATGTCACATTATCTCACATCGCATATTATCGTCAAACACTTTCCAGATGTCACATTTTCACGGATGCGGCTGCCACGGTAACGCGCCACCGAGTTGAACTACAAGACACCCGCAGGTGCAACGACGTCATCGCCGACAAACAACAAACACAACACAACAGAGCTCTGATTGTGTTCTTCACATCCAAACTGTTTCATCACAACTGGACTGAGTTGTATTCATGTTCTTCTCCTCTGTGTCTCTGCATCGTCTCCATGGACGCGTGTCCCCCGTCACAACCAGGACGTCTCATTAGCGGCTAAAAGCTAAAACAGCGGCGGCCGCCTCGCACCTTCACCTTCAGCGCTCTGTAATGACCGGGATAAATATACAAAAGCCAGAGAGGGGAGGAGGCCGAGGCCGCTGCTGCTGCTGCTGCTGCTGCTGCTGCTGCTGCGGATTAATAACTGGTGACTAATGTGAAAAGGCTAATGAATCAATTTGCACACAGCGAGCAGATAAGAGGAGTCGCTGTCTGTGGCGTCCGTCTTATTAAGAGACAGACACAGAGTCAGACCGAGGCTGGGACACGTTCTTACTGGGTTTCTTTTATTGTTCTTCTTAGTATTATTATCATTATTATTATATTATTATAATTATTATTATAATAAAGAGCAGCTTCAGCCCAGACGCGTCAAGGTGTACCTAAAAATATCCACGATGAATCTGGGGCAGATTCATTCACATGGTTTTTAACATCCACCTTATGAAAAGCTCTGACAGCAGCTGCAGCTCGGCATGCTGGGAAAATATGCTGATGGACACTTTGGAGAAAAAAAAGAAATAAAACAAAAAAAAAAAGCTCCAAACTGTCACTGAACATGTTAACAATGGGCTGTCAGTGTGATCGCAGGCCCAATTACGTGGGTCGGCCCTCGGCTTCTTTTTTTTTCTCCTCTGTCGAAAATGAAGAAAAAAAACACGCGAGACCATTTTCTCAAAACACTGCAATTACGCCAGGAGCATGATGGGAGATGAAGGGCCGTCTGAAAGGAACGTCGTCTGCATGGTTTTATCTTTGTCCGTGTGGCCGGAGACGCGTCCAAATAAAAACATAAAATAAAATAAAATGAAAAGAAATAAATAAAAATCCTCATGGTTGTGTCGGTGCTCGGCTGCAGAGGTCGTTCCTCCTTCTCTCTGAACAAACGGCTGCCGACCCATTCGCCTCATCTCCGAAAAATTCACCTCGGATCACAGCTTTTATGGAGTTTCTTCCCTCTGTGAGTTCTTCATGATGTAGAAACTGGACGAGGACGAGGTGTTCTCACAGTGTGTTGACCATTGAAAGGAGATTTAATTAATTATTCATTTATGATTGAATTAATGAGGCAGTTCTCTCATTTGACTCCCTGAAGTTGTTAAATTAAACCGGTTGTTTCAAAAAATTACAATTAATTGATGAATCTGTGTAGAGTGTAATTAAACACAATTAAAGCTGCTATTAAGTTTTAGAATTTAATTATTGCTTGGGAATAAAAATAACAAAAACAGTATTATCAATAGAAAAAAAACATATTCGTGCGTCAGATTTTAGAATCATAATTATTTTTTCTTTGTTGTTTTATTTTAAACGATACATCTGTAGCTGCTGATTGAAAATTGGTAATTCAATTGTAATATAACAATTATATGATTATAATCATATTCATATTTTATTATATTACATGTAATATTATTATCAGAGTAAATAAGAAGCAGGAGAAATGTGGGAGTGAAAAAAAAGTAGAAGTGGAGGAAAAAGGGCGTTTGACAGACGTGTGGAAGCAGATCGCCATGGGAACAGGACAGGAAGTGAGAAAGTCACGCGCCGAGAGGACGGAGAAAGATAAAGGTCAAAACGGATGAAGAGAGAGAGAGAAAAAGGCAGGAAGTGAAAATTAAAGTTGTGGAGAAAGGCTACGGGAATAAAAACGTGGATTTCCACAGAGTGGGAGGGAGAGGACGAGCTCCGAGGGAACAGCTGTGTCCTCCGACCCCTCGTCTCCGCCGCCTCCTACCACCACAGATGGCGTCGCCTCGGAGACGACCTACAGTACAGTACAGTACAGCAGCACACCGACGACGACGCTGCAGCAGGGAGGGGGGTGGGGGGGCTGAGAGGAAGAGGAGGAGGAAGAGGAGGAGCTAGACTCACCGCCTGCTTGGTCTTGGAGATGTCCTCCATCTGAACGTGCAGATCTTCAATCTCCACCTCCATGGACTTACGGGCCTTGACCGCTGCGGCGCAGGTGAACTCAGACTCCTCCAACTGGAACAAACACAGAAGAGGAAGAAGAAGAGGAAGAGGAAGCATTAGCTCACTTGCTTCAAATTAACTTAAAGGGATAGTTCAACATATTGGCAAATTGGCCCATTGCCATAATCCCTATAGTCATAGCAGTAGGTTCGCTAGCTTTAATTGTCGGTGCAAGCTATTTTTAGAACGGCGGAGCAGAGCCGTGAGCTGCTCAGAGCTACGCTACGGAGGCTCATGGGATTTCTTGGTTTCCCTCATCAAACTCATCAAATACACAATCCAACAACTCCACAACGCTCCGGTGGACAAGTTGTGACCTGCACATTCACCACGCTATGAGATAATGCTATCGGTCTCGTAACGTTCTGTTATTATCTCATAGCGTGGTCAATGTGCAGGTCACAACTGCAAAATGCAAATACAAAATGTTGAACTATCCCTTTAACACGCCATGGGTCAAATCATCACAATGATCACTGTGGATACTTTTATTTCGTAAACCCCATAAAGTGGAGTGGTTTCCTCAGGTAAAACTGAAGAATCTGAAAGATTTTGACCAAATTCTGGGACTGAAACTGATCAAGTGAAGCAGCGCGAGAAGGAAACATGAACTGGTCTGTGAGCAAATACAAGACCACGGTGTTTTAATTTAAAAATCCATCTCTAGCTTCATCCTTGAACAGTGTTCAGACACAGAACTGGAAACAGACTCTTTGACCAAAGATACTCTATTTACCAAGATACTCCATGAGAGGCTGCTCCAATGATAGAAATGGTTACACTTTCTACTACGTTTCTCTAAATGGGCGTGGCCAACCGTCACCCCCCTCGTCTGTGAACGTGTGTGTGGATTTATACAATTTGTAGGTAGATGAAAGTGAGATGTTTATATTTTCTTATGATAACATTAAATATTTACACTACTAACAGTAATATTTATCATGACGAAAATAATTTAAATAATTTTCACGGGAGTTCGCGGCCGTTTGTTTGACGTTGCCTAGGAGATCTGTGCCAAATCTCGCGAGAGTGTGTCGTAGAGACAGAGACAGGTCTTAAATAAAGTTCATTTTCTCCTGATGTGTCCGTCTGAAAATTGCCATTTTCGTGTCAAACTGTTCAGAAGAGATGTGGCTTGTGAAAAATGAGTTCAAAATTTACTTCAGTGACTGTGGGGAGAAAGAATCGACCATAATCTGTGTTCACGTTCAATTTTCCCATTGGAGTCAATACACTCAAGGCTGCCTCGTCTCCTAAAAAGGCCGTGCAGAAACCCACGTGACATGCATACAGGAAGCTGACTCGTCATGAGGGGTCTTGGTTTATAAACCGTCTTTGCTATGACTGAGGTTCAAACACTTCCTGTTTGTCCGTGTCCCAGTGGCAATATTTTTTTTCGTAGGATGAGTCCGGGAAAGTCCCGCCTTCCCCGCCTCTGATTGGCTGGATGAATTCTCCTTCGATTGACGTCATCTCACAACAGTACTGTAGTAAACTAAAATACACACAACTAAAATATGAAATGTAATCAGATGCCATGGCGTAGCGGTTTGCGTTTTCACCTGCGGTGTGGTGAATCCGAGTTCGATCCCCGCTGGTTTCACATTTTAAAAAAAATTAGTTTTTAAATTAATATTCCAAGTTTACATTTTGAGTTTGAGAGAAGTGTAATTGTGCCATTGGTTAGGTTTAGGCAATGAAGAAAGGAGTTGGTTAAGTTTAGTAAAAAGACCAGGTAGAGGCTAGACAGGCCAGTAGAGAGAGTCCAAATTTACATTTTGAGTTTGAGTGAGAAGTGTAATTGTGCCACTGGTTAGGTTTAGGCAATGAAGAAAGGAGTTGGTTAAGTTTAGTAAAAACACCAGGTAGAGTGTAGACAGGCCAGATAAGTAGAGAGAGTCCAAGTAGATCCAGGCACTTATCACGCTTTGCCGACAGCCTGCGTTTCACAGCCGTTACACAGCCGTTTCACAACCAAAACAAACAACCAATCAGGCGAGAGCCCTTCTAGCCAATCAGAGTCGAAAATGGAGCCCATCTAGCCAATCAGAGGCGGGAACGGCGGGAAAGGCGGGACTTTCCCGGACTCATCCTACGAAAAAAAATATCGCGTCCCAGTGTGGCGGCGGTGCGTTCAGGTACCTGGTTCTTGAGCTGGGCGATCTCCCTCTTGCTCGGCGCGTTGTTCTTGATGTGGTCCAACATGATCTGGGCGTCGGCCAGCAGAGCCTTGGTCCTCTTCAGGTCCTTCCTCAGACGCTTCTCCGTCTCCATGTCGCCGCTTCGCACCTGGGACACAACGGGACACACAGAGAGACAGGTGTGAGACAGAGGGACAGGTGTGAGACAGAGGGACAGGTGTGAGACAGAGAGACAGGTGTGAGACAGAGGGACAGGTGTGAGACAGAGGGACAGGTGTGAGACAGAGAGACAGGTGTGAGACAGAGGGACAGGTGTGAGACAGAGGGACAGGTGTGAGACAGAGAGACAGGTGTGAGACAGAGGGACAGGTGTGAGACAGTCAATTCAAGTCAAGTCAAATTTATTTATATAGCACATTTCATACGACAAGCGTAAACTTAATGTGCTTCAAAAAGTTAAAACAAAGATACAATGTATAACATAAAAACAAAGATACAATGTATAACATAAAATAGCATATAGTAAGATGTAAGATCTATGTAGGACAGAGGGACAGGTGTGAGACAGAGGTTGCCGTGGTTACCTTGTCCTGAGCCGACAGCAGCTTGGACTCCAGCTCCCTCTTCTCCTTCAGCACCTTCTGCTTCTCATCGTACTCTTCCTCCAGCTGGACCTCCATTTGCTTCAGCTGCACACAGACACACACAGAGAAACACACACACACACACACACACACACACACACACACACACACACTATTTAGTTCTCCATTAAATAAAACATCAGTGTGTAAATGTCAGAGTGGAGTTTGTTGCAGAGCAGAAGAAGCTCATTATGTCTCTGGTGTGTGGGCTAACGAGGCTCCGACACTGACGGAGCAAAACAAACAAACAGCAGAGTTAATGACAGAGGAGGAGGAGGAGGAGGAGGAGGGGGGGGGGTTGATTACATTAATGTGATCATAATAATGTTTATTTATAGGAAACTTATCAAAATCAGAGATTATTAGTCAAGTTAAAGGGATAGTTCAACACTTTTGGCAAATTGACCCATTGCCATAATCCCTATAGTCATAGCAGTAGGTTCGTTAGCTTTAATTGTCAGTGCAAGCTATTTTTAGAACGGAGGAGCAGAGCCGTGAGCTGCTCAGAGCTACGCTACGGAGGCTAATGGGATTTCTTGGTTTCCCTCATCAAACTCATCAAATACAAAATCCAACAACTCCACAACGCTCTGGTGGACAAGTTGTGACCTGCACATTCACCACGCTATGAGATAATAACAGAACGCTACCAGACAGAGTTGTTTTAGAGGTAAATGCAGAGACTGCTTGCTGAAAAACTGTCTTGGAGTTGTTGGATTGTGTATTTGATGAGTTTGATGAGGGAAACCAAGAAATCCCATTAGCCTCCGTAGCGTAGCTCTGAGCAGCTTGCGGCTCTGCTCCGCCGTTCTAAAAAAAGCTTGCACCGACAATTAAAGGTAACGAACCTACTGCTATGACTATAGGGATTATGGCAATGGGCCAATTTGCCAAAATGTTGAACTATCCCTTTAAGTTAAGTTAAAAATAATAAACTAAGCACTGACTGCTGCAGATGTGATGGATCCTTCCTCTTTTTATTGAATAGTGAAAACAGACGTGTTTCTTTTTTTTTTTTATCTAACTGCATCATCTTTTTAAAAGATGCTAAATCATCTTTCTATGAAGGAGCTGAATATTTTATTTCTCATATTTTATTGTTTCAGACGACTCTTCACTGTGGCTCCATCAGAGACGCTTCTTTCATCTCCTCTTTTTGTTTTTTTCCCAATGTCATGACTGTTATGCAAATCTCAGGAAATAAAAAGTAAACAAATATAAATATGAATAAATATAAAACAATGAAGTGAAAATATGTGACATATTCAAAATAGACTGTTCTCATATCTTTAAAAAGACGATGTTGATCTGACGAGTCAAAGTTCAGCTACTAGAAGCTCCGCCCCCTTTTTATTCTCACATCATGATGCAGGAGGAAAACAACTTTTACAGTGTGTGTGTGTGTGTGTGTGGTAGGGATGTCACAATTACTTGTTTTCACAATTAACCGTGGTATTAAAAGCCACAATTAATTAATCGTAAAGATTCCTAAATACCGTCAAAAAAAGGATTATGTCGGAGCCATATCGGCAGATGGGTACCAAAATGAAGGTAAATGCTCAGAATACTGGTCCATTTAACTGATGTAACATTGAATTGGTAGGAAATTAAATGTTAGCCTGTCATTTCTATAAAAAAAAACCCCAAAACAAAAATAAACATAAACATTTGGTATAGATGACAATTTATTTCAAACATTTCCCCTGGGGGATTAATAATTGGTCATATATTAATAGATACTTGAAATATTTTGTGTAAACAATGAGTAATGTAATTATATTTTGACTATATTTGATTTTACACATTCATAGCGTTGTAAAATGAATTAAAGGGATAGTTCAACATTTTGGCAAATTGGCAAATTGGCAGTTTTGCATGAATTTCCCTCTAAAACAACTCTGTCTGGTAACGTTGTGTTATTATCTCATAGCGTGGTGTATGTGCAGGTCACAACTTGTCCACCAGAGCGTTTTGGAGTTGTTGGATTGTGTATTTGTTGAATTTGATGAGGGAAACCAAGAAATCCCATGAGCCTCCTTAGTGTAGCTCTGAGCAGCTCACGGCTCTGCTCTGCCGTTCTAAAAATAGCTTGCACCGGCAATTAAAGGTAACAAATCTACTGCTATGACTATAGCGATTATGGCAATGGGCCAATTTGCCAAAATGTTGAACTATCCCTTTAATGCATAATAATCGTGCTAATCGTAACACTGTGATTATTTCTCTGACAGTAATCGCACCAAGAAAATGTATAATGGTGACATCACTAGTGTGTTGGTGAACTTCACCTTCTTGCTGCACGACTGTCTGATCTCCTCGACCTCGTCGTCTTTGCTCTCGATCTCCTTGGAGTGAGTCTGACGCAGACGCTCCATCTCCATCTCCAGACGCAGTTTGGCCTGAACACACACACACAAACACGCACAAACACACTTTAAAATCACTGCAGCTTTTTACAGACGGAGGTTTTTCCTTCTGAGGGAGAACTGAGCCACATCTGTACCTGCTCCAACATCTGGATGGTGCCGGCCTGCTCGTCCAGCTCCTCCTCCTGGTCCTTCACCTTGGCCTCCAGGTCGCGCAGCTGCTTCTTCACCTGCACAGTGGAAAAACATAAAAAAAAACCCTATTGATTAATAAATAACACACGTCATCTGGTGCGTTTAAGTCCGTCTGTAAACTCGAAACGGGGACCTTGGCCAGCGAAGCCTCGTCCTTGGACTCCTGGGAGTTGAGGTCCTGCAGCTCGGCCTCCAGCTGGTCCAGCTTCAGGTTGACGGCGCAGACCTCCAGGTCCTTGTCCTGCAGGACGGAGAAGGTTCCACATTACAAATCACAGACGCTACAGTTTACAGATGTTGCCTAAACACATCACAATCAGATGATAACATTTTCAGAGGTCCTTTGAAATGTACAGATGTCGCCTAAACGCCTCACAAGCAGATTACTGGCAGATGCTCCAATTTACAGATGTCCCTTAAACTTCTCAAATGCAGACTACGGTATTAGCAGATGAAAGAATTTACAGAGGTCCCTTGAACACCTCATAAGTGCCCACTGCTACATAATAAAATTTACAGATGTCACCTAAACGTCAGGTAGACTGTTGTCAGATGCTATAATATACCGACGTCTCCTAAATGTGTCAAATTCAGACGAGTGGCAGATGCTCCAATTTACAGATGTCCCCTAAACGTCTCAAATGCAGACTATTGGCAGACGTCCCTTAAACACCTCAGACGTGACAACTGGTACACAATAAAGTGTACAGATGTCACCTAAATGCCTCACAGGTAGACTGGTGGGTGGCAGAGGCTCCAATTTACAGATGTCCCCTAAATGTCTCAGGTGTGGACTAGTGTCAACACTACAATTTACAGATGTCGCCTAAACGCCTCAAATTCAGACAAGTGAGTGGCAGATGCTACAATTTACAGATGTCCCTTAAACATCTCAAATGCAGACTATTATTAGCAGATGAAATAATTTACATACGTCCCTTAAACACCTCAAATGTGACCACTGGTCCATAATAAAATTTACAGATGTCCCCTGAACTCCTCACAGGTTGACCAGTGACCAGATGCTATAATATACCGATGTCCCCTAAATGTGTCAAACTAAGATTAGTGGCAGATACCGCAATTTACAGACGCCCCCTAAACACCTCACATGCACACTTTTGGCAGAACTACACTTTACAGAAGTCCCCTAAACGTCTCATATCCAAACTAGTGGCAGATGCTACAATTTACCGATGTCCCATAAACCCCTCAGAGGCAGACTGCTGTAAAATGCTATAATCTACGCATGTCCCCTAAACGCCTCGCGGCTGTTTCCTCCCGGCTCTGGGAGGTTTTCTCGGGACTCGAACCTCGAGCTGCTGCCGCAGGCTGAAGGCCTCTCCGGTCAACATGTCCTTCTCTCGGGCCAGTTTCTCCCTCAGGCTCTTCTCCCTCTGCGCCTCCTCCTGCGCCGCACTCAGCTCCCCGTCGAACCTGCACACACACACACACACACACAGATGTTGACACACTCCACTGACTGTGAAGCACAGATTCTGTCGCTGTGAAGGGAGACGGTCCAGGAGGATTTATAATGTGAAAGGTTATGAGATTATTAAAGGGATACTTCACCCAAAATCGATAATTCACCAATCATCTACTCATGGATTTTCATGTAATGGCGGCAGATAGAGTTCACTTACCGTGGTCGTCACTAGCGGCCGCGGGTCATCAGATATCACCACATTTCTTTAAATAAATGTTTTAAAATGAACAAACGATGCAAGTCTGGTCGCTTTTCTGCTGTTTTGCCACCCCTCCCTCTGTCTGGCCATGTGTGTTTGTTTACAACGAAGCTGGCGAAAAATCAATACATGGAGCGGTGGTTAACGTTATAGCCTATAGCCTATCATATATGATGTTACGACGTGTATATTTTTATAAAACAGAAAGGTGAAATCCGGCGATCTGATTGGTTGTTAACCGCGGTATAATGAGCATATACCACGGCTACTATTCTGAAGCCTTATCACAGCGTAGGCTATCACTCCGCGTCAGGCACGTAGTATGACTGGTAGGAATTGAAGTTGTTGTCATGTATCCATGACAACAGACAGTTGCAGTCGGCAGCAAAAGACAGTCACTAAGTTTTTGCGACGTTAACAAATAGACTAAAGTAGTTGAATTCACATGTTTAAGGTGAACTTTCACCTCCAGGGAGGGTTAACAATGGTAGAGGGGACTGAGCAGTGACTTTCACCTGAAAAAAAAAGCGGAGGAAAAGACGAGATGCAGAGCTACTTGGAGCTAACGTCTGGAGAGGTGGAACTATTTTTTCACAGTGGGGCTATTTTTTTAGATAATATGTATTTCTGGTTGAATAAAACTACATGAAATTGATTGCGTATTCGTCTTTCTTATTGGTAACCGTTTTATAAAAGTAATATATCACTTCAGTCCGTGATATATGCTCATTATACCACGGCTAAGGGGCGTTGTTCGGCCCGACATGAAGCTGAGGGACGAAAACCCCTTTAGAGAGACATTTGATGCAAGATGTTCTTCCGTGTTTACATCAAACATCCAATGGTTTACAACGACCAAAGAACATCTCACAGCAAATCTTCTGCAGCCACTGGGAGCTACTGCTACAACAAGGATAAAAACAGAGATCACATTAATGTTTTCAGAACAACTTTTTCATGTGGCGGCTTCAGGACACTTAGGTCAGTACGGACGAGCAGTAATCTGGATGTTTCATAGTGTGTGTTTTGGACCATTCAAAAGTGAACTCTATCCACCATTATATGAAAATCCGGACCCCCCCTGGAACAAAAGCGTTTTGATGACTCTGAAAGTTCTCCAAACCCTTCCTTGGCATGACGGTGAGGAGATGATTGGTGAATTATCGATTTTGGGTGAAGTATCCCTTTAAAAACACGTCAAACGTGGCCGTGTGTGAGTGTGTGTGTGTACTGACTTCCTCTGCTTCTTCTCCAGGTCGTGGTTGCGGCTCTGCTGACCCTCCAGGTGCAGCTTGGTGTCCTGCAGCTCCGACGTCAGACGCTGGGTTTTCTTCTTCAGCTGCTGGACGTTCCTCTGAGACTCCTCGTTGTCGGCCTGCAGGTCGCTGATCTGCACACACACACACACACACACACACACACATGATATCGCTGTTTGGTAACCATGGTAACTGGGGTTAGAGCCTGAAAAAAAAAACATTTTAACAGTTTGAACAGTTTGAAAAATCAATGTTTTTTTTTGTTATTTTTATCCAAACTGAAGAAGTGAATTAAACAAATTTAATAACTTCTCACAAACTCTCACTTTTCCAACGTCAACAAGTCGACAGGTGGAGTTTATTCTCAGAGACACGACGACGTGTTGGTGATAAATCGCTCGTTAGGAGAAACAAACTGAGCGTAAAGCTTCATGTTTTAAAGGTTTTAAAAGGTTTTTTTTGTGTTTTTTTGTTTCAATGAGAAACTTACAAAAACACCTGAGCAGGATGAAGTGAGAAAAGTAACATCTGTTGCTTGGTAACAGACATAAAAAGTTGAGAATTGGTGTTAAATTGTAGATTGGGTATTTAAAGGGATAGTTCAACATTTTTGGCAAACCCTCCTCTCACCATAATCCCTATAGTCTTAGCAGTAGGTTCGTTCTCTTTAATTATCGGTGCATGTTGTTTTGAGATCAGCGGGGCAGAGACGTGAGCTGCTCAGTGAACACAATGGAGGTGAACGGTCCAGGTCCCCTGTCCCTCATCAAACTCATCAAATACACAATCCAACAACTCCACAACGCTCTGGTGGACAAGTTGTGACCTGCACATTCACCACGCTATGAAATAATCATGTAACATTAGTGACAGAGTTGTTTTAGAGGGAAATCCAGAGACTGCTTGATGAAAAACTGCCTGAAGGCAACGCACATCAGCGGTTTTGCATGAATTTACCTCTAAAACAACTCTGTGTGGTAACGTTCTGTTATTATCTCATAGCATGGTGAATGTGCAGGTCACAACTTGTCCACCAGAGCGTTTTGGAGTTGTTGGATTGTGTATTTGATGAGTCTGATGAGGGAAACCAAGAAATCCCATGAGCCTCCGTAGTGTAGCTCTGAGCAGCTCGCGGCTCTGCTCCACCGTTCTAAAAATAGCTTGCACCGACAATTAAAGGTAACGAACCTACTGCTAAAACTATAGGGATTATGGCAATGGGCCAATTTGCCAAAATGTTGAACTATCCCTTTAACAACATGACCCCTAGAAAAACATCAGAACGTGTGTGATGCCCAAACTGAGATAGATTTCGCTGAATGGGTGAAAAATTTAAGAAGAGTCATCTGAGGCCTTTGCTGTCGCCTAGGTGACAGAGAGATTGATTGATGGAGTCAATTCTGCTTCGAAACTGTGTGTGTGTGTGTGTGTGTGTGTGTGTGTGTGTGTGTGTGTGTGTGTGCTCACCCTCCTCTCCAGCTGCCGTTTGTTCTGCTGCTCCACCTCCAGCTTGTCGTCAAACTCCTGCTGCAGCCGCTTCTTGGTGAACTCGATCTCCCTGATGGCTCGCTCGTACTTCAGCCTCCACTCTCCTCCTGTCGCACACACAACGACACGACACGACACGACACGACACGTTACCGTCACACACACTCACATTCATCTAAACACTCATGTTGTTGTGTCGCTGAGTAAAAACAACACACGTCTGGGCACAAACAAGCGAAGCCGAGTTCAAAACTATTGCGACAATAAAAAGCCACTTTTCAACATTCAATTTCCAGTTCGTCACAAAAAGGGGGGCCGCCGGTGGCCGGACCGCGGGGCGCCATGGCGACGGGCCCTCGCTACGGTTTTCACTTTTAACTGATCCATTTCTGAAGCTTCACACTGAGCTGTTGTTGGTTTTTTTGTTTCTTTTTCTTGGCCTTTGTGAAGCGGCGGGCGGACGACGACCCCCCGTAGCTGCTGAGCTGCTCTCTCCCTGAGTGGAGTATTACTACATCTGTGTGTGTGTGTGTGTGCTGAGTGGACACACACACACAGACACACACACAGACTGTCAGGTTCATCTGTTCCCGTCGGCAGATTGTGTTTTAATCGTGGTTCCTTTGATTTTCATCGATACACTCGTTGTGTGTGAACAATATAGAAGCTGCGTTAGTCGATACCCGTGTTGTTGTTTCCACAGCGACCGACACTTTGTCAGACTGAAGTTGTGTTTGATTCAACGGTGAAAATGATCAATTAAGTCGGAGACGACATAAAAGAAACATTTGCCACAAAACAAATATGAATTTTTTTCTAAACTACAGAAGAGAAAAAAGTTATTTTTCCTGGATAATTATTTAGTGATGAACAAGGAGAGAAAAATAAAATGATTAGTTGAACTATTTTTCCTTGTTTTTTTCAAAAATGCTCTGAATAATACCAAAGTTTGAGCCTCTTTATCGTCATGGCAACTGAGAAAAGTTCACCACCTGATGAAGACGTGGCAGGAACATTATATTCACTGTGTGTGTTTGTGTGTGTGTGTCTGACCCGTGTCGTCGTCGTCCATCTCTCCGTTGAGCTCCGACGCCCGGATGAGTCGAGCCTCCATCACCTCCATCTCCATGGAGTCCATCTGCTTCTTCATGCTGTCGAACTTCGTCTGGAGGACGAGAGAGACACAGAGACAGAGAGAGAGAGACATGAAGCAGCTGCAGTGATGACGTCATCAGCACATCTGGATCCAGAGGTTGAATCAGGGACCAGGTGAACAGGTGAAATCTCTGCTTTTTTCTCATAAAATCGCCACTTAATTCTTGTAATATTATGAATTATTCTCAAAGTCTGTGATTTTTTCCCCCTCAATGTGGCGCTAATACTCCATCATAGATAAGAATATTAAAATAAGTAGATAAATAATCTATATATAATATATTTTATGATTATATTTTATTAAACCTTTATTTAACCAGGTAAAGCTTATTGTGATATGGAATCTCTTTTTCAAAAGCGACCTGGCCAAGAAGCAGCAAAATTACAAGTAGCTACAAGCAGTAATACGAATAAATACTGTAACAATAGTTCAATAAGTAAAAATGAAATGATGAGGGACAGATTGAAGGAAGTGCAACATCTGATTTAAAAACAGTGACAGAGCCCAACGCTTTTGAGTTCCTTAGTTTTAAGAATTTTAACAAAGTTATCATATCCACCTTTTTCCGAACGTCAAAAACGTAAGCCGGTTTTGCTCTTCCGGTGGAATTTTATGCTTACGTTTCCATGGTTTCGGTAGTCTTTTTAGATAGATTAGGTAGATTTTTTTTTTTCCCCTGATGAAAATCTGTAAAACGCATGGATCATCACACCAGCTTTTAACAATGGATATCACACAAATTGCGTGTTTAAAACCGGCTTCCGGTTTTGACCATAAATGATGTTCGGAAACTTTGGGATATAATAAATAAACTCCTTTATCAAGGAAGTGAAGCTTCCTGTGCTGTCATGGTGGTTTCTACAGGAGGTGATGAGGGACAAAAGGGTCAAACAGTGTTACGTACACTATATGTCTAGAGACTATTTATTAATTTATTATTTTATATTTATCTTCTTGTTTTTGTTTTTATTAAGCTTGCTGCTCTACATGCTGCTTTTAATTGCCCCTTGGGGATAAATAAAGTTTTTGATTGATTGATTGAGGACTTGACTTGTGATGATTTCAGTCTTAGATATCGGCCGATTAATCGTTACATATATAAAAAATAATCTCCATCAGTCGACCTCCAGTGGAAACAGCCCAACAGGAAGCAGAGGCCACGTTGCTAGGCGACAGCCGGGCACAGAGCTCCACCAGGTTTAACAACGGCTGCACAAGGAGCCGACGTCACCACTTTGACCGGACCTCATAGTATCCCAGCATGCACTGCACACTGGGGGTGGGGGGCGGCAGAGGTGTGAGTTTAAAGGAGATCAGACCGAGATCGAGACACCGTGTCTGAACACACCCACTGCTCCACCACGCCGCCGCCGCCGCAGCTCTCCATCACGCACACACAGGAAGAGAAATATTTCTACAAGCTGGGCAATTTGTACAGAGCCCCCCTTCTCCCCTCCCTCATCCACTTAGCTCTGTGTGTGTGTGTGTGTGTGTGTGTGTGTGAGTGAGCAGTCACTGGATGAATCTATCTAAATGCCCCTCCTCCCCTCCCCTCCTCCCCCCACACACATAAAAATTGAGAAACAACTCATGTCAAAAGTGTCAAATGGAAACTAAATGGACGGAGCGGAGCGGTGGGGGAGAAACAGCCTGACAACGTGATTTCACAATTACAGCCGTCACAGTGTGTGTGTGTGTGTGTGTGTGTGTGTGTGTGTGTGTGTGTGTGTGTGTGTGTGAGAGTGTGTGTGTGTGAGACAGACAGAGAGGCTGCTGGGAGATAACAGAGGAACAGAGAGCGGCGTGGAGACAGCAGCGTGTCCACGTCTGAGTGACAGTGTGACAGGTGTCAGCGGAGCAGCAGTGGCTGATGGGAGATTATACAGAGGGTGCACATGAGGACGGGGCTCGGGTTTAATACCACACTTATATTAAATATACACAACCTACACAGTCCAGTGGTGGAGGTAATGGCTGCTGCTGCTGCTGCTCTGGAGGAAACATATATATATACTATATATATACATATGGGGAAGACTTTTCAAAATAAAAGCCCGGCCTCAAAACTTCAATTCAACGCTCAGGGATCTGAAAGTTTAATTTCAGCCTCTTTTTGAAGTGTGTTTAGTGTCAGTCACATCAACGTCTGTCGGCTTTAACGTCCTGTCATCTCATATCACATCTCCATGACGACCGCGTCCTCTTAAACTTCCTGCTTTGATTTTAAAAATAAGTTTTCTACTTTCTGACTTCCTGCTGCGGGGGCAGCTGGAGCCACTGAGAGGTTTCTGAGCTTTTTTTAAATCTAATTTTATTTGTATCATCAGTTTGTTTATGTTTTTTTCTTTTTATCTTTTCTTTTTAATATATCTAAAAGAGAGACAGGAAATGGGGAGGGAGAAATGACATGCAGGAAAGGGATTCGAACTCGCCATCTGCAGTGAGGACTGTAGCCTCTACACTGGCAGGAGAGCGCAAACCGGCATTAACCAGAGTCTTGGCCTCACCACTTTGTCTATATTTGGATTATCTGGGAGTCAGGCGCTGCCAAGATGGCGACGGTGGAGCAGCTCACTCTGAGTTAAAAAAACAACAACTAGGGCTGACCCCAAGCACTGGTCGACCAAAAAGTTATTAGCCGACCAAAATTTAATTGGTTGATTGGTCGCAGGACAAAAAAACAAACAGTCAAAATCAATATGACTGAACTGAATATGAAAGGCTATAGGGCTTTTAATTTGAAGGGCCAGATACAGGAAGTCGTGTGTTGATTAGTCGACTAATCGCCATGAATGACGACCTATTGGTCGATCAAGAAAATCTTTGGTCGGGGGTAGCCCTACCAACAACTAACGATTTTTCTGACTCCTTTGTGTCGTAACCTTTGAATCTCCTTGTTGTTTACAACTACTGTACTTCCAGCTAGAAAACCAGCATGAAAACAATAGTGACGGATGAGAGTTTCGCTATATATATATATAATTTTTCATGTCACTATTTCACCGTTTAGACTAATCTAATGTTTGTAAAGTTTATAAAACCAATGATTGGACAAACATTACTATTTATGTGTGCACGTTTTTGTAATTAGTCATGGTTATCAGAGATTAGCCGGGCTAACGGTTAGCTACCTGTTTAACTTTAATAACTCAGTGACTCAATAAACGGTCCATGAAAAAATATTTTCTCCAGCAGATATCTGAGTTACAACATGACTGAGCTAACTGGAGTAGTTTCATGTCGTGTCCGACAACGGGAGGGTTTTAACAGCTGATGTCCTGATGTTAGCTTAGCTACCGCCGTTAGCTTAGCTACCACCGTTAGCTTTCCCTGTCAGTTGATGCTTTCTAGACACTGTGATTCCCCCAAACTGAATAAATACAACACAAAGCAACACAAAACACACACACAGAAATTGTAATGTTTCTTCAATCATTTCAGATTTGTCTAAACGGTGATAGTTGCGTGATATATACTAAAGCTAAACTCTCATTCGTTACTACTGTTCTCATTCAAATTACGTGCTGGTTTTCTACCCGGTAGTAGATGTAAACAACAAGGTGATTCGTTCTGTACGGCTCTGGGTGTGACCTCAGTGTGTGATGTCAGAGGGGGGCGTGGCCTTCACCTGTCACCTGTGCATGAACCAACATGAGTGGGTGGAGCCGTCTTCAACTTCCATTTGAACCCGAGTTCCCCATGTTCCTCCGTCTGACAAACACACCTCCTGTCTTATTGTACACGTGTGATATGTTTGTGTGTGTGTGTGTGTGTGTGTGTGTGTGTGTGTGTGTGTGTGTGTGTGTGTGTGTGTGTTTGAAAGAGAAGAGAATAACTCCGGTCTCTACCTGCAGCTCCTTCATGTCTCTCTCCAGACGGAGTCTCTCAGAAGTCTCCGTCTCCAGCAGCTGGGAGGCCGACTCCCCGGTGTTTCGCTCATCAGCCAGCTCTGACGACAGCTCTGTGATCTGCAACACACACACACAAACAGTTTTCTTGTAAAAACCCTGTAAGATTGTATCTGTCAAGAGCAGTGTAGTCTTCTGTACCTGTGTGTGTGTGTCTGTGTGTGTGTGTTGTGTGTGTGTGTGCGTACCCGGCTCTCCAGACGGTCACTGTTGAGTCTCAGCTCGTTCCTCTCTTTCTCCACCTTCTCCAGTTTCTGCTTCAGATGCTGAATCTCCTCCTGAGGAGCAGACGGAGCGAAACCATCAGACTCATCAGCACATTCAAAAACGTGTTTCTGCTGAGTCAGCGTCATCTAACTTCTAACTTCTCCTGCGTGTCACCTGCTCTCCTGCTGACTGAGACTGATTAAATATTTAAAAAAATAACACTAAACAAATCTTCACATTTAAAATCTTTGATACAAACCCTCATCGTCTTGTGGTGAAAATCCCAGGTAATTCAATGATAAAATGTGGAAACTGCTGGAAACTTATAATATTATTAGTGTTGCCTGTTACATTTACAACAAAAGACTCGTCAAGGTGATTTTTTGCAGTGTTTATGTTTGAAATACGATGGAACACCGACATGTTTTAGTGTATTGTGTTGTGGTTTGGAGTCACGTGATTCCGGTGACACGCAGAGTGACGAACAGCGAGTACAAACGAAACTAACAGTTTAAAGACCCCCTTCGATGAAAATCGTGTTTTTTGTGCTTTTCACATGTTCCTGTGGCATTTTTCTGACATTAGAGCCACATATCAGCAGAAAAGTAAGTGCAAAATTTCATTTCTGAGTATTTCTGCCTTCAAATTGCTCTGAACCAATGGCAGCGCAGTCTCCGCCCACCACTCAGAGGCGCATTGCTAATGAGCTGCTGGTGCTGTGGAGAAGGAGAGCCCTGGGAAATGGCACAGGTTTTGTGATTTTGGCTACAAACTTCATAATCACAATTTAAAGACCACAGAGAATGATTTAAAATAACCAAAAAGGATTGTTGGAGGGGGGACTTTAAATCATAGATATATACACGATGTCCAAGATGGCGGCAGCAGCTTCAGAGGTAGCATCTCCGTGTTTATATCTATGGTTTCAATCCCCAACGTGTCAGTTTATCCAAATAAAGGCGAGCAGCCGGTCTCCTGAGATGAATGGCCGGTCAAACTCCGTCTTTGTGAATTTACCTGCTTACTTATCGTAGCCGAGCGCTGTCCAACCTGTCCAACTCACGTAATTTTACGTTTTTTGATTTTTTTTTTAAAATTAAGAATATAGGCACTCTAACACACCTCATGTGTGAATTTGGGAACTCTATGATGAACAGAACGACGATCAAAAACTCATGAAAACTCATGATTTGGACATTTTTATCATAATTTGGCTTTTGCTGGTTGCCGCATCAGGTCCAATCAGTGGTGCATGCAGCCCTCTAGGCGCCAAACACGGCTGAATAAAACAGCCCATATCTTTAAATCGACCGCCTTATATTGTTACGGCTTGGTACCACTGGTTAGTGAGCACGTTCAGCTCCAATCCTGACGTGATTTGTTTGTGTGTTTTTATGCAAAATATCTGAGAAAAAAGAGTTTGACTGTAGCACAGCCGCTCCACTTTCACCCAGCTGGAGCCGAGCAGCCTGGTCTAGCAGTATTTGTGTTATTGTTGTTTTGTAGCGCCCCCCATGATGGTTTTGTGAATAAAACAACAATATTTATCTTACACGACATATTTCATAAAAGACGCTGCACTGCATCTCCATTTCTAGAAAAAACAAACAGGGATGTAGATGAAAATTGGCCACTGTTCGGCTCGGGATTGCTTAAGACCGAAGGCATGTAGAAATAAACAGTTTATCCCCATCTGAAGCAGAACGTCAACAATGGTCTAAATTGCTGGCACCAGGATTAAAGCTTTGGCACTGAATGAGTTAATTGCCCCTTTGTGTGTTCTCAAAAGTAGCTCTTGTTTTTTTTCCCCCTGGTCTGACCAGCTGGTTCAGCCGTAGAGACTTCACAAAACTTAGGCTTTTGTGTAAGTTTTTCCTTTCAACACAACTCTTCCTGCCCCCCCCCCATCTGCAGTGGTGAAGGTTGCACATGACGTCACCTGCAAACCACCGATCATGATGCATATTTTATATATTTTTTTACTGTACTGTTATACGCTGTGTTCTGCATGCAGTTGGAGTCCATCATAAATGAGTATAATAATCTGATCTGATGCAGTATTTTATCTCAGTGAACTCACTGCTCTTTTCTCCACAGACCCTGAAACTCAACTAATAAAACTCTTCTGTGGAGTTGCAGCCTTAAAAAAAAAACACATCAGTCCATCAGTTGTTTTGTATTATTCACTCATTCATGTATTTGTCCTTACTTCCTTATATTTACTGTTTAATCACTTACTTTTCAACATATTTTTTGTTATTGTTTAATTCTTCCCTATGTTCTTGTTTTTAACTTGTAACAAATTTGGTTTTTGAATATGTGACTGAGGTTTTCATACCTCCCCTTTGCACATCCCAGTCATGATGATTGTTCATGCTGTTTTAATTGATACGTTCGTGCAAAATAAAAAAAAATAAAAAATAAAAAATACGTACGTCCTTCCCGCGGATCTGCTCCTCCGTCAGCTGCACCTCGATCAGCGGCCTGACGGTGGTGAAGAGCTTCCACCAGGGCCAGCCCTTCACCCCGCGGTTCTTCTTGATGTTCTTCTGGATGCAGCGGATGGCCAGGTCCTGGATCTGTCACACACACAGACACACACACACAGAAACACACAGAGAAACACACACATTAGGCAGAGTCACATGTGTGTAGAAGTGTATGGACGTCCATAGTGTCCAACTCTTTGTTGCGTCAAACTTTTTTTTTTAACGAGGCTCTGGAGAGTTCAGTTTTCTTTCTCTGGACGTCTTTAACAGTTCCTTCACACGCTTCCATCCATCCGTCCATCAGTCATCAGTCCTCCTGCCTTTTACTGCTCTAATTCAAGCTCCCTCGTCGCCATGACAGCGTGTTGCCATGCCCACAGAGCCAACAGACCAAGACAGGAGGAGAGCAGGGATACAGTAGATAGTCACAGGCTGGAAATGTTCATCATGCAGGATGTTAAAGTCAGAGACGCAGGTTGAGGCTCTGCAGCAGTTTACATGGACATGAATAATAAAATAAAAAGGTACTAAAATAAAACATAGTTCAGCCGGACTGAAGGTTTCACTGTGGCCCAGAGACTCACACACAGCAGCTCTGGTTCTGGTTCTGGGTTTGAGGCGAAGGCGGAGGTGCTGACCTGCTCCTCTTCTAAAATTGAACAAAAAACAATCTTGAGAGAAAAAAATAAATGTGAATAAAGTTTGTTGATGGCGATGCACAGTTGGATTGTTAAAGGGGAACTATGCAAGTGTGCTCCCCTACAGTTTTAGGGTGCATATTTTCACTGTATGTTAATGTATGTCAATATTAACAATCTATTCGGAATTCATTTTAATGAATTTAGAGCTTTTATTGATAGTTGTATTGCTTCTAATTGAGCTTTTATCTTTTGGGTCTTTTCATTGGTGGAGCCTTGAGCACTTTTTAGCATTTTTCTTTTTTGGTTTGTTTATACTGCATGCTGTTGCGTGTGTCCTGAGGTCTATCTGTATGGAGGGATGAATAACTCACTGCAGAGTAAATCTGGCTACGGGCATGAATAAAATAAACCTGAACCTGAACCTGAGATTACGGATTACGGATCATGTTTATGTTGTAGCGCCATAAAGCAGTCCATGTTTCTGACGCGTCGGAGGCTCTGATCTTACAAGGTTGGTTTTCAGCTAAGAGACGCTAGGTGGAAGACAGAGAGCCTCCATTCTCCCTGGAACTAGTCATTTAACCATCACAATTACTCTGAAGCTGTTTGATTATCTTGCTAAGTTCCTCTTTAAAAGGGACAATGGGGAGTTTTTTTTTTTTTTGGTTATCAAAAAGTCTCATATTAATGTAGATGAATCTACGTTACCACTTGTTAATGGGTCAATTTTCGATAAATATATAGTTTTGTCTTTATAGTTATTTTGTTAATATTATTAGTGGTCGACTCGCCCAGCATTTCCTACTTTCAGTTTCGCGGACGTTGGCCAGCGGCTCATGGGAATAATGCCGCCGGATCGCTAGTTTATGGTCGGAACTACGACGATATCTAATCGTCTTCCAACCTCCAACTTTCATTCTTGATGAATAAAAACATTCTTGGCAAATGTTTTCGCTTTCATTCGTCTTGCGCTGGTCCAAGAATTTCACCGTGCACGCGGAGGCTCATGGGAAATGTAGTGTGAAAACACTTCTGCTTTCCAAAACTCCTTGTTGTCCCTTTAATTTATTTATCTACTGTTTATTGTTTATTTTGGATCCCCATTAGTCTTCATTGAAATGAAGACTAATCTTCCTTGGGTCCACATTAAATCCAACAGAGAAAAGGAAAAGCGTCACAGCATCTTCACCAAAAGAAAACCCATGAATTCATCCACTTTCAAAGTCCCAGAATGAATAAAAGATAAGAAGAAAATACATAAATAACTTTCTACTAAACTACTACAACTAGATCTGCATCGTTTTCAGTTATGAACAAAAACAAATTGCAGATCATTATTCAGTTATAGATTTTTGCTACTACTGTACATCAGATTTGCATCCACCTGATGGCAATTCAAACAAAATCAATTATTAAATCATTATTTAGTAACATTTTTGCTTCTCCCACAAGGCCTGATGACGCGCTGCTGCTCCAGATAACGTCAGACCACGTTATGATTTGGCATCATTTGGCCTCCGTACTGAGATCTAGAGAGATTTTTAAGTAGGGCAGGAGCTGGATCATGTTGGGAACCTCTGGTTTAGATCTGCGTCTTCTTCTCCACAGTTTATTTGAAGCTGCAGAGCCGACGTTTCTTTACTTTAATGATTTCGATCGAGCGTCTGATCCGACACCGACGCCGGTATCCAGGTCACTCAGGTAAAGCGGGAGGTGCAGAGTGTGTTTACTTGCACTGCAGTAACCTGGTTGCTGCTTTCTGTCTTCGGGGAACTATTTAATGAGACTCGGTGTTGATGTCGGTGTGCCGGGATCCCCCATGATCCTCTGCTCTGAACCGTTCCCCCATGAGAACCGGGAGATGGAGAGAGAGACCGCGGGGCCTCGGTGCCGCCGCAGGATCTCTCTCCCACTCTGCTCCAACATCTCTTTCTCCTGCTTTCCCTCCTTCCTCCCTTTTCTCATTCCACTTCTCATTTATTTTTTCGGAGAGCTTTGAACGCTGCCCCCCCAGGCGGCGGCTGTGGTGGAGGAGGAGGGGGGAGGAAACGGGGGAGGTTCCCCAGAGCAGACAGACAGACTAGATGGAGGAACAAACTAATTGAGTCTGTGTTGTGGCTCCTGAGCAGATTTAAATCTACCTTTCCGAGTGTTTTTTTTAATTTATTTATTTAATTTTAAATATCAGCGACTAAACAATGACTCAGCACAAAACAAATTAAAGTTTTGATTTGATTTCTCCCAGAGTTCCCTCACCCCTCCACTGCCCCGTGGTTTTGCATATATATTTACTGCACTTCCTGCTTTCCTGTCATGATTAGATGTCGTTGAACCCGTTTTCTCTCGGATTCCTTTTGTGTTAAATGTTCATTTAAAAACAGATTCTATTACAAGAAAACACTGCAGTGCAATGACAACGCTGTCGGAGTGTGTGTGTGTGTGTGTGTGTGTGTGTGGTGTTTGTATGTGTGTGTGCACTGTGCAGAGCCTCCAGCTCATCTCTGGATACGAGGAAAAACTTCCTCCAATTAAAGGAAGACAAGGCTGAGATGGTTTTATTTAGAGAGCAGCGGTAATGAAGTAAAGTTTCAGTGATCAAACAAAAACTAGGGAATAAATAAATCTGTGTTTTGGCTCCTCGGGAACAGATCTGGGGTCAGAGACGTTCAGCTCCGATTTAAATGATCCAAAGCAGAAGGTCTGAAGCAGGAGGAGATAAGAATATATTTTGACCACCAAGATCTTTTTCACCGCCGATAGCAACTCCCTCTGGATCTCATCTTCTAAACGCTGAGCAGGGCCTGCACCTTGTCTGTCTATCTGTCCTTTCTTTTCCTCTGGGACTTGAGTCACCAAACCGTCCTATCACTGGGCTGCTGTGTCTCCATGGCAGAGGGAGTGAGGAGCGGAATAACTGAATGCTGCTTCACTTTCACTTTGTTTGGTTCTGGGAACACACTGCAGACTCGTCCCAGACAACCTTGATGCTTCATATCTAAAGCATTTACTTTGGCCCAAGACCGTTCTGTCTGTCCTTTGACTCACAGTGTCGTGATCTGAGGACCGGTCCAGTTTCCTGGTGTTTGTTTGGATCAGCTACAGCTGTCTAATTGACTTTTTGTTTAGACCTATAAATCAAATCAAATCAAATCAGTTTATTTATGAAGAACATTTAAAAACAACCAAAGTTGGCCAAAGTGCTGTACAGTTCAGTGATCACAAAATTACAAACAAAGTGCTGTACAAAATAGCCATGGCTAGCATAACCAGAAAAAATGAGAAGAAAAAAAAGACACACACTTGAGACCATCAGGGACATTTAAAGGTTGGGGCTGGAGTTTTGTGCCCCAAAATAAACATTAGCCTTGTACAAATAAAATCCGTCTTAATCATCACCTATGGGCTTCTAGTCCTGTGTGGTGGGGGCTGTGTCTGCAGTGCCCCCTCCCCCGGCCTGTATTTTGGTCTTTTGCTCTGTTTTGTTATGCACGGGGACGTTTCTGGGTGGAGAGCGAGAGAGTCGCGAGAGAGCATAGATATCTATGGCGAGAGAGTCGGTGTTTTCTCTCCAGCCAGTGACCGGGCTCAGGTGAAGCTACGTGCAGCAGAGTAGGAGGCTCAGGCCTGCTAGCCGCACTAGCTGTCTGATGCTACCGAGTCTCTCTCTCTCTCTCAGCAGCAGTCAGGACTGCAAAGAAAAAGAAATACAGTCTGAGTGAAGCGCTGGAGCCGCTGACCGATTCCCGACCGTCACCGACACTGGTAACAAGTATGAGGGCCGTTGTAGTGAGCTAGCTCGATGCTAACTTCGGCTAGCGGTAGCAGTTAGCATCCGCCGCTAACACCCGCTTCCCAGTTCACCACAACGGCATAAAAACATGACACGGAGGCTCCCGGTGTTGGTGACGGTCGGCTAATCGGCCCACGGCTCCAGAGCTTCACTCAGACTGTATTTCCTTTCCTTTGTTGTCATGACAACTGCTGCTGTCTGGGGCAGGAGGCTACACAGCTTAGCCCGAGAGGAGGGGCCCAGTTTCAATGTCTTGTTTACAAACTGCAACGAACAAAACTCCAGACCCTACCTTTAAAGGCCTGGGAAAACATAAAGGTTTTGAGGTTTGCCTTAAAGGTAGCTGCAGAGGAGGAACATCTGATTGATGTGGGTAAAGCTGTTCCATAGCTTTGGGGCTGCAACAGCAAAGGCACGATCGCCCTTTCCTCGTAGCCTAGACCGGGGAACGGTCACGAGCAGCTGATTCGAGGCTCTAAGAGTCCTGGGGTTGGAAAGGGGGGAGAGTAGGTAGCAAATGTATTGGGGGGCCAGGACATGTAGTGCTTGAAAAACAAATAAAAGAACCTTAAACTCTGTCCTGTACTTGACGGGGAGCCAATGAAGGGACGCTAGTTCCTTTTAGCAATCTGGCAGCAGAATTCTCAACCAAATGTAAGCGGGATAGAGATGTCTGGCTGAGTGAGTTGCACTAATCCAGCCTAGAGGTAATCAAGGTGTTGGCAACTGTTTTAAGGTCAGAGAGGGAGAGAACTGATTTAAGTTTGGCAATGTTTCGTAATTGGAAAAACAAACTTTTCACCACAGAGTTTATTTGTTTATCAAATTCTAAATCTTGATCAAAGATCACCCCAAGATTTCTGGCATGGGTATGAAGATTGAGTGCCAGGGGGAAGTGATTTATTATACCTTTGGAGAGGTTTGGGGGGCCAAAATTTAATTGGAGATAGTTATTTACCAACCATAGTTTGACATCTTGGAGGCAGTCAAGAATGGACTCCAAGGTGGAGTTGTTGCTATGACTGGGTTCGAGTGGGAGATATAACTGTGTATCATCGGCGTAGCAATGATATGAGATATTGTTTTTGGAAAATGGAGGGAGCAAGTATAGGGCGAATAGGATGGGGCCTAAGATGGAACCCTGGGGTACGCCGCATGTGATTGGAGCAGACGAGGAGTAGAGATTACCAGTGTTAACAGAACAAAGACACAATTACAATAGTCCAACCTACTGAAAATAAATGCAAGAGCAACCAGACCAGAACCAGAACTGAGGCTAAAAAACTATTACAAAAAATAAAAATAAAAAGAACAATCACGTCATTAACAGAGGAATACGACGGATTAAACTTTCTGTTCAACCAACTTTAACAGCCACTTGGTCTTCATTGCGGCCTCAAAGACGTGAACTCAGTTCCACATGACGACAGTTAACAGGAGACGACGATTCGCCCCGAGAGCGGCGGCTCCAGCTGAGGCGTTCAGGGGCGACAGAGGAGTGAAGTGAAACCCAAATGCCCTTGAAAAGTAATTTCAGTTGGCAGGCCTGAGCCCAGCGCGGCAAGGAAGAATAAACCAAAATGGTAATGAGTGGAGGACAGGGACCCAGAGTGCACAAACACACACACATACACACACACTAGATATACAAAAAACTGTGTATAAAACTTCCACAAGCAACATCAAAACTTCTGTGAAGTAACACGCACGCACACACTCACACACGCACACACACACACACACAGATAGAGAAAGTCAACAGATCCCCACTGGCATCTTTAAGAGGCAGTCAATGCACGGCGGCAATGTTTCCACTTGTCAGGCTCACTCTGGTGGAACAACACATTCACACATACACACACACACTCTTGTACACACAAAGAGTCTCTCTCTCTCTCACACACACACATACACACACAATAGACCAACAGAGTGCAGAGAGAAGAAAATTGCGAAGACAGACAAAGTCCTCTACAAGGGTAACTTGTAAAGCATCCAAAAAGCTCATTTGGCCACAGTGTAAAAGCTTCTCCTTGGGTTTGAAGTCTTTCTCATTCCACTCTGAAGCGTCTAATAAATCTGAAATGTCACGACGGTCTTTACAAAACCACACTCACAACAACATCAAGTGCCCGCGCCCGCCTCTGAAGCGACTCAGAGGCCTGAGCTATGATAGACGAGGAGTTTTGAGGTGAGCGAGGTAATTTCAGGTTCAACTCTGGGTGGCTCACGTCTTAAAGGGGAACTATGTAGGATTTTCCCCGTGGCTACGCTACATTTTTACCTTAATTAAGCAGCTCCAGAGTCCTAGTTCTGGTTAAATCAGTGACTTGTAACTATAGTTCCAGGGAGAATGGAGGCTCTCTGCCTTCCACCTAGCGTCTCTTGGCTGAAAACCAACCTTGTAAGATCAGAGCCTCCGACCCGGTGTCCCAGCTCTCGTCTCCATGGCGACACCGCCACACAAACGTAACGCGCCCCGTAACCCGTAATCTCTTGTTTATGACAGATAAGACTACACAGATATACACATGGTAACATGGTAGATGATAAAAAACATTATCCACCGCTCCATGGCCTGATTTTTTGCCAGCTTCGTTGAAAACAAATGCACATGGTCGAGAGGAGGGTTAGCAAAATAGTGGAAAAGCGACTTTAAGGCCTTTGTACACCAAGTCCGTTTTTTTTTTTTCATCTGAAATTGATGCATGTTTGTAAATACGTTCGACCTCATGTTTATGCTGTTGATCATGTTTATATACCGACTCCGAAACCTTTGTCCGTCATTAAAGTTTTCGGAACTTTCTTTGTTTTTTGTAAAAAAGCCTTTCTGACCAATCACACCGCTGTTCAGGATCATGGAAATTGGTCGTCTTCTGTTTAATGTGTGGCTCCAGTAGAGCTAATAATCAATAATCTATCAAAGTGGACCACTGACATCCTAAAATTAACTATGGAAGTGATTCTAATTCTGCAGCTCATTTAGAAGCAGATCTCCTCTTGACGTCCTTTCAGGGTTGGATGGACACAACACTTTATTTTTATATTTAATTTATTTTTTACAAATACAGAGTGAGATCTACATGGGTTACACATAGTTATAAAAACGCATCAGACTCAGTGTGTAAGGTGTGACGGATTAGAAAAACATACGAAAATAAAGGACTTGGTGTGCAGAGGCCTCTACTGCTATCGCCATGGTGTTTCTAATAAAGAGCTCTGTGTGTACATCCTGACGTCTACTGTGAACATTAACTGAAGGGGAGCTGTGTATCTGTATCTGCAGGATTTAATGCTGTGCACATGATTGCCTGATTGGATAATTGCATGACTAAGTAGATGAACAGGTGTTTGGGCAAATTACATATTTCTGTTGATTATTGAAGTGAAAGGTAAATGGAGCCGCAGCAGCAGCAGCAAACACACATTAAAACATTAAACTTAATGAAACATTGTGTTTTATTTCATTAAGAAACTGAAAAAAAAGAAACTTGGAGAGTAATTGCATCTTATGTTTTTAAACCCAGAGAGTCTCACTGTTCTGCTGCAGATTGTTTCAGTTCTCAGAGATCTGATCTTGTTTGAAATCTTCCCAGGAGGAGGAGGAGATGTGTTTCTATAGGTGTATGTTGAGGAGTGTTGTAGAATCAAGGCTCTTTTAGCTTCAACTCTCTTGACTGACTGCAGGACGTCTACACCAACAATCTGTTTCCCACTCGACCCCTAAAGGAACCGACGCCAACCCCAACGTTGAAAAAGTCTTCAGGTCATGATTTTCCACCAAAACACACCTTGACTGGTGTTTGTGGCCAAAGCTCAGAGCTCGTTTCCAAAAAGAGTCCAGTCTAATCCAGATGTTTCTTTACAGACCTTGGACATTGACCATTGAGGTAAGGCTCTAGATAAAACCTCCCGCAGATCTTCTGAAGTCATGTGAGGTCTGATTTTGTGTGAAGCTTTTCTTGGTCTTCTAGATTTCATCTTGTCTTCAACACTTCCCAATGGTTTGTTACCTTTAATTGTCGGTGCAAGCTACTTTTAGAATGGCGGAGCAGAGCCGCGAGCTGCTCAGAGCTACGCTACGGAGGCTCATGGGATTTCTTTGTTGGTTTCCCTCATCAAACTCATCAAATGCACAATCCAACAACTCCAAAACGCTCTGGTGGACAAGTTGTGACCTGCACATTCACCACGCTATGAGATAATAACACAACGTTACCCTCTAAAACAACTCTGTCTGGTAACGTTGTGTTATTATCTCATAGCGTGGTGAATGTACAGGTCACAACTTGTCCACCAGAGCGTTTTGGAGTTGTTGGATTGTGTATTTGATGAGTTTGATGAGGGAAACCAAGAAATCCCATGAGCCTCCGTAGCGTAGCTCTGAGCAGCTCACGGCTCTGCTCCGCCGTTCTAAAAACAGGGATTATGGCAATGGGCCAATTTGCCAAAATGTTGAACTATCCCTATAAGTCCTAACAAGTCACTTTAGGCCTAACAAGCTCTTGATGCTTCGAGCGAGCACCGAGGTTCCTGAACATCCATTTTCCCCGACTTTTATAAGAAGTAACCGCGGCAGCATTCAGGCCTGTTTGGGTTTGGCAGATTGACGGCAGATCACCGGGGAAACTCAGGAGTCTGTGGGACACCGACGCATCCGTCCATCAGGGAGGAGGACGAGTGGAGCGACAGGAAGCCACCAGAAAATAAAAAAAAAAGACGGGCTCGACTCCATCTCGGAGGAAATCATCTTACGACTGCCAGCTCTGCGCTCTCTCAAGACTTCGCTGTTATTTTCCTTAGGCCACAACAAATGAGTATTCTCTAAGAGTTAATTAAGAACTTCGAGAGTCCAAATGCCACAACAGCTGCGACTCCTTCTTACCTCTTTACACGGCAGAATGGAAATATCCAGAGACGCGGGAGAGGCTTTAAACTCTGTTAATTACCTGAGCCGTGTAGTTGAGTCAGAGGTTGGCAGGAGGACAAAAACCACCGTCAACAAACATTCCTCCGATGCAATGTTTTCAAGGTGAAATAACATTACCAAACACAAACACTCTTCATAAATGTTGGCGTCTTACCTTCCTCTTCTTGAAGGCCTGTCTGGCCAGGTATCCTCTGCAGGCGGCCTGGAACAGAGAGATGTTCCTCCTGGTCTTCACGTCCCGCTGCTCCTCCAGCTTGGACAGCGTCCCTGCTCTGAAGAACACCTGGGGACAGGAAGGACAAAGTCACACAGAGGTCGTTTCTCAAAGGTGGAGATACCAGGGTTCCTACACATTTGAAATGTCCAGATTCCATATTTTTCCAGACCCCAATTTCCAGACTTCTCGGTAAAAAAAAACAAATTATTTGTGATATTTGAGTAAATAGATGTGCATAATATAAAAAAAATTAATCATTTGTTTTCATTATTCTGAATGTGTATGCCATTATGTGGAGATTGTAGCTAGGTACAATAGTGCATACAAAATAATTAAAGGGATAGTTCACCCAAATTGGATGCCCCAGGGAGAGGACGGACCCTGGTCTGTCCAAATTGGACGAACCAGGAAGAGGAGCTTCCGCTACAAACAAGCTTGAAATATAGACTTATTTAATTTTTTTCGGAACAATTTCGCATTTCGGGGCTTCAATACAAGAGGGACATTACATACGAGCAGCATGGAGGTATTTGGATGTTTTTTGGTGTGTCTTTTTGTTATGAAGAAATGGGGTATCCATTTGCAACCATTATATGGACATGCACTGCTACACCGAGACCCCCTATAACTCAGAGAAGCCACGGATAACTCTGAAACTTCTCCCAGCCCTTAGTCGACATGAGGGTGAGTAGATAATGAGTGCAATTTGATATTTTGGGTGAACTATCCCTTTAACCCAAATATGTATAAAATGTATAAAATCAAATTCCATACTTTTTCATATTTTCCATACTTGCGTGGGAACCCTGAGATACGCGACATGAACAGTTAAGAGTGCGGCTGAATCCAACTAAATCCTTCTGTCTGTTTTGAAAAAAAACTTCGACTTTGAGTTGAACAAAGACTTCAAACTTTGCACATTCAGACTGAGAGACTGTAAAAGTTTTGGGGGTTTGAAGTGGACTTTAAGTGTAGAGCTTTGGCACACAGACAGTGTCAGTTCAGACCTTCGTCCTGATGTCTGAGTGCTTCTAAGTGGCCACAAGCCAAACCTGCACTTAACAATTTCACAGATAACTCAATAGCCAATCACTTTCAGGTATCATCTGGTGAATGGGAACAGAGCTGCTTCTGAATTCACCTCCATCACTTTGTTGCCTCCAAACTTTTTACCAACGGAGAATAAAGTCAGTCTTCTTGCAAATCTAAAAAAAGGAAAAACACCTCGGCAACAAACGTCTAAAAGCACGGTGGTGGTGTGAACACAGATGCAGCAGCAACTAGAGCAGAGTGAAGACGTCACATCTGATCCAGTTTTTATCTCCACTAGGCCTATATATCTGTCTACGGCTGCACGGTGTGGTGTTACACACATCAACTATTTGATGTGGGTCAATTGGCGCCCGGAGCTCAACACTCGACACATTATGCAGAGAGAAGTGGTGGCGGAGCGGGGAACGAGTCAATCCGGGAAGCTAATGTGATAAAATTGCTGCTCTTTTGAAGCCGCTGTCGCTGGGAAACAGGAACCTGACAAGACGCCACACGGAACTCAGCATTTTTACACACAAAGCGATGGGTGTGGGTGTTTTGATGTTTCTGCTTGACCCTCGGACGCTCTCGGGCACAGCTGCCCATCACACGGGTCCTGCGAGCATCTCTGAGTGTTCACTCTGTGTTTATATCAACATTTCTCACCGTAGATCTTGGATAATTTCACTCGTTTCTCTTCTAGATTCTTTAACAGACTCTCCAGTGTGTC